>NW_027325363.1:35291710-35496710 GCF_036924035.1 Leuresthes tenuis | reverse complement strand
GTTCACAGATAATGTGCCATGCACGCATACACACATATTTACCACCCACTAGGCTAATTCAAAACATGTCAAATTAGACAGCTGCCTTGCTTTGCTCACCATTAGGCTTTGGCAGCAAGCTATAGCTTGCACATGTCTGTGTCAGCATCGTCTTGGCCAACACTGACACACACAGAGACGCACTTAGGCTCTCACAGACTTGTGCAGTTACTGTTGACCCTATATTCTAGAATGCATTGCAGCATAGTGGTAGCTGCAAGTTGTAGTAGTTGCGATCATACTGTGAATATTTTGTATTTTTGAGATTTCCACTGAACTATTTTTTGAAAAACAGAAGATTTTTCTGCGCAGATTTAGAAGCTATGATACACTTCTGACATTTTTCAACACCTGAAAAGATGAGTTACCATGCTAACAGAAGAGTTGTTTCCAAACAGGAATAGCTGACTGCTTTCCAATTTCCAACCAAAATGTGCATGTTTATTTATATCAAACAAACAAAAACACATACTGTATATAATAAAGACTGTTAATAAAGACTTCATAGTCACAGTATATTTTGCCTTATGCTTGCGTGGCACAGAGCTGGCTTCTAATGGCACAAAACATGTACGCTTATGTATGCACACAGATCAAGTAAACACACATGGACAGAGTGTGTTTTCTGGGGGACTGATTAAGCACGTGGTAAGCAAACACATAGTAATGTGGGCACCTTACAGAAGACTAACACATACACAACAACACATCGACCCTTTTAAATCTGTGATTTTTAGGTGCAGGACTGCAGTCCGAACCGGGTACTGACACAAACACTACACCTAACAATAAAATGGTCAAATCAGAAAAGGACAAAAGCCTCGTTGCTGTCTCACTCTCACACAACTTACACACTGAGACACACTGTCAGTTTTTCTTTAATCAACAGCTATACTCACACAAGTCAAATAACAATATATATATATATATATATATATAAAAGTCATGGTATTAAGTTTGTTAAGTGCACTTTAAAAACAGTACAAGACACTCAACAGCAACATTCTTATAGGGTTTTAGTCAAATGAAAGGCCATGAAGCAAAGAGATGCAGTTTGAGAGCACAGACATCTGCATCATATTCAGGCAAATCAAGATCTTGGATGCAATGAGAAATACAGAAAGTGCTAAGTAACAAAGTCTCTGTTTAGACCATGTTTTTACAATATTTTAGAGTTCTATTTGCATGAAAATGGTTTTAAGCCACAGAACACATACAACTGAGAGGCAAATCTTTCATTAGGAAATCCAATATGGGGCCTAAATCAGGAACAAACAGGTAACAGTAGCTGTTTTTTCATATTCAAAGTAAAAAAAAAAGCTAGTAAAAGATTGACAGGAGGTGCATTTGACACGTGCCACGAGATTCATTTATAACTTAGATAAAGTTTGGTGTATGTGAAAGGAAGCATCATTTATTCCGACCGACTTAAAATTTACACAGTAGCAGAAGGGAAAGTAATTGAATATGTCAATAGGAAACAGCTGAGAGGGATTAGGGTACTTACTGTATCGACATGCTTGTTTTCACAATGGCACATGCATGGTAAACAGAGAACTGGGTTCTTCATAACCATTTGAATCCATTTATGGAGAGTCTTACGCCTAAATCAGTAGTCTGTCATGCTGCACCAACTTGTCCCCGGCCTTAAATGATGTAATCTACTGCATTTATGAATGTTAAAGATGAAAACTGAGGCAAAATTGAAGTCAACTGAAAAACTATTTCTCCTCAGTCTTGTTGTTTGCTTCTAAAGGTCATCAATAATGAGCTGAAGGGAACACTGATCTCTGACAGGGTGTATATGTTGAAATTCAAAATCAACCATACATAGACAACTCACCCACTCCTCTCCCTTATGGTATTCTATCACAAGCTTTAGATTCACATGCACATACACTACTTAAAGAGTCCCCAGTTGTGCTGTACAGAAAAGTTAAATGAGGATACCATATGCTGACACCTGTTCAAAGTTGCAGTTGAGGGCTGCATGGTGGTGGTCGATAGCACTGTCACTACGTGGTTTGAATCTCAGCTGTGGCCTTTTTGTGTGTGCATGGGCTCTCTCTGCCTACTCTGGCCTCTTCCCACAATCCAAAAACTTGTTAATTGGCAAAAACTTGTTAAACTGTTAATTGGTGATTCTAAATTGACGGTAGGTAAACGTGCATGGTTGCTTTTTTCTGTCACCCCTGAGATGTACTGGTGACTTGTCCAGGATCTACCCTGCCTCTTATCCAATGGCAGCTATGGCAGGCTCCAGCATCCCTGTGACCCTGAAAAGGATAAAGTGGTTCTAGAGAATGGACGGGTGGAGGTTGCGGTCAAATTCTTTCTTGACCTTGGAGAAATTGTCATGGATTTCCATAACATTGAAAATTCTTGGAGGTATTGTTTAATTTGTATGTATCGTGCTAATAATATAAGGCACTTCCTGCACTCTAATATCTTATCGACTACTATGTGCATGGAAGGAAATTCTATTTTTCAGAAAGGATCCATAAAGTGTTACAATAAAAATGTATCAGCTGTCAAGGACCTGTGTTTGATTTTTATAAATTGCTAAATTAATGACATTGCACATTAACTATTAACTATTTGAAATGCTACATACATGGTAAAAGTATAACACATATACACAAGCAGCCAAAGGAATCATTTCACTCATCCAACATCACCCCCAGAAAAGCATATTTCATCTGATCAGAGATGTGGGCGTTCAACATTGTTTTCCATCAAACCCAAACAAAGACTGGGGAGTGTACACTTCACAGTGCTAGCATGGCCAGCTAATTGATTTCAAGCTGGATCGTGTTGCTGTGTAATGGAGCAGGCTAACGTGATGATGAAGCTGGGATGGTCATGGTGATGACTTTCACAGAGACTGCAGCCTCATTTGTTTGTTTGACAGGCACCAGGGTTGTGTGTGTGAGGGTGTGTTTCTCCATTTGGCATAAAAGACATGGATTAAGCTATAGAGGTGACAGATGATATGTTTACAGGAGAATGTTTGCTTTTTGCACCATATTCAATTACAAGTTTGAGTGTGTCACTGCCTGTGTATATACATGCATGTGTATGTGAGAAAAAGTGTGTGAATAACTAGTCATTTGAGTATTACAGACTGAGCATGACAGGGTCAAAAGCCTTTATCAATCACACAGAATTTGTTCACTTCCTTCCTTGCTGCCCCTCTTATGATTTAATCTAAACCCTAAACTATACTTTATTTTGGGAAGAGTTCCAATCGAAATCTAAACTATAGCTATCCTCTGTTTACTGAAGTTCAAATACAGCACAAACAAATCCTACAGTGTAATACCGACCCACGCGTAAGCAATGAGTACCCCCTCCCCTACCCACCAACAAAGGGTTGTCATGGCAGTGCACATCTTTTGATGGTAGAGTACCATCCCTAAAATAAAAATAAAAAATATCATCAACTGATCGTTTATACTGAGGCAATAAGCAAGAAGTCAGAAAGAAAAAAGCACAGTTTCAGACATCTTATTTTTTAATGCTACTGGTTAAACAATGTAATGGGATCCAGGGAGGTCAGCTAATGCAGGAGATACATGACTTTAAAAAGTTGATGAGAAATTAGAACACTAGACAGCAATATACAATATTAGAAGAGATGACTTTAAAACTTTGCAAAACTTTCTGCGTTACAGTTTCTGTGGCAATATCTGTAACTTTACACATATTACCACCACTAAGGTTTCTAAGGTGCACATATATGTTTTTGTCTGTCTGAATATGGTCTTACCTGAAAGTGACCTCATATGCACATAAGACAAATGATTAACAAGTAAAGGCAGAAGTAGCGCAAGACTGCTATGACACGTCCAACTCTTGAGAGACGTTTTTTTTCCCATAGCACAGGGAATTTTTCATAGTCTTGCTCTTGGTTATAAATGTAAAAAGCAACAGAAAATAAAATACAATGAAACGCTCGAACTCTTTCATTGTTCTCACCTACACAGATGGCCATCGCTACTTAAAGTAGGTATAAATGATGGGCTGTAGGAGCTATGCAACCTTTTTGACAAGTCTTTCTTACTCAGTATATTGTTTCTTTAATTCCAAAAATGACATTTTTCCAACCTAAACCATCTCATTTGGGAACTGAAAACGATCTCTGACAAAGAAGTCTGTTATTTTCTTTCTGTTTCATTCCCTCTTCTCTGGATGACTGTCTTAAAAAAATGTGGTGCTACAGTCTGTAGCAAGTTGTCTGAATATTAGTGATGTACATTGTACAGTGCATACAAGCTTTCTCTCTGGGGGTAAACCAACAGGATTCCAAACACCAAAGCCACAACCCTGCATTCCTGGAAATCCTCGCCAATCCTATTTGATCTTAACACCCTGCCTTGCCTAATGTGTCCCTGAGCTGGCCTGATCACAGCACAGAGGGTCAGAAGGGATAAACATAGATGTACAGTTACATTTTCAGTTATAAAATTCTTAAGGAGTCTGTTTTCTAAATATCTAGAAGGATCTAAGCAATTGTTCAGTAAATTTAAATGTTTTGTGCTCCTTCATGGCAACAAGTCATTAAGACCCAATGATAATGGACAAATGGCAGGAAAGAGGAAGCAGCCAGACTGATAGAGTGAGACAAACAGTGAACTGAGGTGGAGAGAAAAGCATTATGAAACATCCAACCCAACTACACCAACCTTTTCATTCTAACAGAATAAATCCTCCATTATCATCACTCTCTTGGGTCTAAAAGCAAGCGTCTTAGAGGGAATTAATTGTCCTGGACAGAGAGGATGGGGGAGCCCATTCAATTTCCTCATCAAGTTTGGAGAGAATTGTCCTGGAAGCCACGCAGCCACCTGGGAATGGCCTCCTCTCCTCTTCCCTTTTTATCTCCTTGTTTTTGCCTCTCTAAAGCCATTTGTTTGCTCTGTCTGTTGAAGGCTGGGCCTCGTTCTTATACTATTTGCTCAAAATTCCTGGTGTTGTTTTCTGAATATTCATAAACTGCTTCATGTCTGTGGACATTTGGTTATACATTTTTACCATATCCAAGTGAGCAATAACACAGATGAACAAAATTAGAGCTTCTCAAGGTTTGGGATAAAATAGACAGTGTGTTGAATGTGGAGGAAATAAACAGGACTTGAGTGACTGTAATAGTTACCATGTAGTCATGGTAACACAGTATCTCCAATACAGTAAGGCTTCTGGTGTGCTCTTGGGGAGCAGTGGCATGTATTAACAGTGGTCAGAGAAGGTAGAAAATAGGGTGAGACAACCAGAAGGCACGGGCAAATAAAGTGGAACAAGTGTGATACATAGTATTGGAGCAGGTTACACATGGAAGCCAAAAGGTGTTAGAGAGGTCATGCCACAGCAGATTCATGCCATTTTGGCATTATGTAATGGACCAACAGCATATTAGGTAAAGGTAGTTTTAAATTTTTTGACTCATCAGTGTATAATTTACTTGATTCCTTGCTCCACAAGCAAAATCTGTTGTCTGGTATTTGAGCCATCAGCCTAAAATCTTTGGAATAGCTTGGGATACTGAAGTAGCAGAAAGTGAAGAAGTCTACTGGTTGGAGACTATGGTTTCAGCTCAGTGTGAGAAGTTGTCAGACAGCATCAGTATCATTCTGATTAGATCTGATAATGTAAACTAAGGAAAAAGTGTGTGAATGCCCAGCTCATGGACAGCCACGCCTCCTCAGGCCTCTAAACAGGCGCCATAAATTCATCCTCTACTTACCTGCAATAAAAATGTCAAAAGTGCGGTTTTACTAGGCCACACACACACTCACACAACAACAGATACAACCTATAAGTTACTAAATACTGTTCACTGTCATGCTCATAAACACACACCAAAGCCTTTTAACTCGCCATCTATCTTTGCCCCTTTGATAACAGCCGGGCAGCTCTACACTGATATTGACATAACATGCTAACAGGAGGGCGTGACACTGTGCTAACAATATTAGCATCATATATCTTGTCACAGTCACTCTGTTCTATCCACCATCCTCATCTCCCAGCAAAAAGAAAAGCTAAAATGAAATCCAAAGTAAATTAAATGGCATAGCATGAAGTTAAAGTAAAGTTCCAAACCCAAAGTTTAAAAAAATCTTTTTTAGAAGTTTAACTGAGATTTTCTAGGATATACCAAATGACCAAAATACCAAAATTAAGGCATTGACCAAAATTCTTTGTCCTTTGACATTGTTACTGTGGGTCAAAGCTGTACTTTTGAGAACCTTTGATTTGAAATTTTACAGAAATAAAGTTTAAAACTGCAATCATACATCAAGTTTTAGTGTCAAGTTATAGTTTAGTTCAGTTAGTTAATACGATATGTTAATCAAAGAGGTTTAAACAAGTACAAATTTTGCCATGTATCAGTTACACTAAAAGTATACTGAATCCTTGGTTTTACTTACTGGTGCAGTCCTGCAGATTTACATTTAAAGTAAATTATTCCAAGTTAAAACCCTATTTCCATAAAATTTTAGAAACTTCCTAACTTTTTACATTTCATCAACTTGCTTAAAAAAAAAAAAGTTGTAACAGTGGCAAAAAAAAGTTGTGCAAACAAAAAAAAACAACCCAAAAAATAAAAGAAAAAAACAAATGACTCTTTTAATAAATTTTCATGAAAGTAAGTATCATGAATGGACAGGGTTCCAGAGAGGCTTTCAGATGGTGAATGTGGGTGGAGGTGCAATACACTGTGAAACACAAAGCCAGCAGAACAAATTACATAAAATCGCCAAGAAGTGGGGCATGTAATAATTCACAGTGTATATATAATAAAAAAGGAGGTCTCAATCAGTTAAGCACCTGAAAGTTTATATTTGTTAGAAATGGGGAAACATTTTTCACTACAATACCATCAGAGTATTTTTTAAACAAGATGTTGAATTAAGCAGGTACAGAAAATGGACAGACATATAGAGTGTTTTTTTCCAAAAACAATTACATTTCTTAACTATAACATTCAAAAACTTTATAAACTTTAAATATAGGGTTTAAATGGCTTGGTAATCACTGGATTTTGTCGTTGTATATCATGTCATTATAGTTATAAAGAAATATACTGTACATAAAAGCTTTTTTCCTCTTTGTAGTGGCTTTGTTTGGTTGAGTCTAAAGTAGCACAAAAACAAAACAGAAAAACAATCTCATTAATGAATGAAGATTCATTTCAATCTATTTCATCCTTAGCGAGTGTATTGCTGGGGACCTGGGAATGAGCAGTGCTGATTTTGAAGTTACTTTGATGGTGAGATCTCTCATTTTGGCTAAAGGCTCATTTTCAATAAACTGACAAGAAGAGCCAGTGGAGGATAAGAGGTAAAAACAAAATAGTACTCGAACACCATAAAAAGACGTCTTCAAATTTCAAACTGCTTACCAGAACGTACAATAGAATACACAACTCACCAGTTCAGAAGGGGGTAGTAGAACCTAAGTTATCCAATAAGTAACTTAGGAAGGCCGGGTAGATTGTAAAAAAGAAAAAAAAAAAGAAGTAGCAGTGCATACTTTGTGTTTCTTGATAATCATACAGAGCGTGATTATCAGTTGGTCTTCAGTTTCTTCTTCCACATGGCCACATTGTTGTATAACGTATTGCTTATTTTGGAGAGCTCATGATGGAAAATTAGTGGAAACTGTGTGAGACATGTTAAGTTGACTGTTTGCTTTCTGGCTTTACTGCTTCTTCCTTCTTGTGCACTCAATCGCTATGCTGAACAGCCAGTCAAAATAAGCTCTCTCATGACAAACCAGATGTATGTTCAACATTTTCAATAGGCTAAAAAAAGCTTTTGATGGTGTCTAATGATGTCGACAGTGTGTTACACACTGAAAGAACAAATGAGACAGATTTCCAATGACTCGCCCAACATGCCAAATGACTGATTGTTGGCTTGGTGAATAAGGGCTAGAAAAGTTTTCCTTTTTGTTTTTGAAACTACCGATTATTTATAGAATCTGGGTAAATTGTAGTCCTACCAATGCACCACCACTGGTATCTTAATAACCAATGACAAATACTGCAGAGAAATGGTGGTCAACTCGCATATTGCACTGTGTATAATTAGGTTTCCATTGGTGACTTTAGCAAGTGCCTGAGCAAACATTAGCACTGCTCCTCTGGCTCATTCATTTGTTTTGTGCTTTATAACATCGACACACTGACACGAGTGAATGCTTACTACACAGCTGTTCTCTTTCTTTTCTGTATATGTTTTGACAACAACTAATATACTCTTTAGGCATTTAGGGGGGATCTATAAACCCTAGTGGCAGAAAACAGCCACTGTGCTAGTTATGAAAATTGTGAATTTTTGGTGTGACTAACAGCTTTAAAATCATACTAAAGGCTTTTCCATGTAATGTCCAAGTGTCTGATAATACATGTCTGTATTATCCATCTACCCTGCTAATAGTGTTGTCCTCACTTGCAGATCATCACAGCACAAAACACCACAAAACCCAAGATGACCAAAAAATGGACAATATTTACAGAGAGTATACAAAAATCTTTCATATTTTTCTTTGAGTGTGTGTGTGTTAGAAGGATAAAGGTAAAGAGAGACACACAGACAGAGTCCTTCTGAGGATGCAACCTGCCGGACTACAAAAGGAATTTACACAGACTTGAAAGCAAGCAACACTGTGCACTGTGTGTAGGCATGTGTGCGACTGTATATACGTGTGTGACACATCTGGGACTGTAATCAGTGGGGTTCTTTCAAGAGCTGCCAAAGCAAACAGGCCAATAAGGAATCCACTTTACAGACCATCGATCTCCACTGGCCACAGCCAATACAAACACACATGTGCGCGCACAGTCACACTCAGTGGGATGAGCAGTCATATGCACACACAAAGGAACGGTTAAATGTATTCATACAGTCATACAAAGTACGATACCAACCCACATTTGAACTCATTGAATAAGTCACACAGTAAGAAGACAGACAAACTCACGTGAACCCCCTACACATGCATAATGTCCTTGTGTCGCAGTCTCACATACAACCACACACGACTCTACAGTGAACATTATTTGATGATAAAATACAACAATTGAGTATGAATCAAACCAGATAGCTGCTACTGGTTCATCTCAGTTTGTAATAATAACTCTCTGTTTATTGTATTCCAAGAGCAGAGAAACACGGACCACAACAATATCCCCACAATTAAAACCACTGGCGATCAGTCAGCAGAGCTTTAATCTGTTTAATCCTCATAGATTTGTGTTTCAAATGAAGTGAACAATAGTCATGGTAACACAGTATTTGTATTTTTCTAATAAAAGAAAAGTACAAAATCTGATTAATTCACAGAAAAATTAGGGATGTATCCTACACATAATATTCCACCAGTGAAAATCAAGGAGTTTTAATCTATACAGCATATATATATATATATATATACATATATGGATTTATTATTGTGTGGACTCTCTGGAGTCTCTGACTGATCCAGATTGCATAGGAGATTCATGAGCCTTTAAAACACTTCCAGATGAATCTCAGACAATAGGAGGAGAGAAAACAAGACTAAACGTCATCCATTTACTTTGGGCTGCAATGGTGAACAACAATAAATCCTGGAGGGGCAGGACACAAATACACACATACTAGAAAGTGTGTTTGTTCATGTGCATGTGAAGCAATCTGGAAAAGGAAACCAGATAGATTGAGCTGATATGAAAACGCATGTACTTGAAAGCCAGGACATAATGCAACCCACCAACAGGTTGTTTTCACAGTGTGTGTGCACATCCACAAAACTCACACTTACTGCTGCATGCACATGCTTACACACACTCACAGCCAAGTGCAGGAGACAGCCTCCATTGAGAAAACCAACGAGCTGTGCCTCTCCTGAGACTGAGACAAAAGCAAGCACAAACACAAACACACAAAACCAGGCACACACCAGGCTATCGCAGGCCGCATCAGAGAGAAAAACCAGTGACTGTGAAGAAGCTGTGAAGTTGTGCTGGTAAACACTAGGAACTTGCTTCACATTTGTGGTATTTGTTAGCCATCATAGACACTAAATAGAGCAAAACGGACACAACGGTGTTGTGCCGTAAACATGTGCTTTGCTACAGTCTCAGTTTTAGCTTATATTAAATCTCAACTGGAGAGTGTAGATACCTGTATGTTCTTATCTTCAGATTTTGTTATTTAAATCATGTGACCTGACAATATGGACACAGCAAAGTTTAAATGATCAATAAACCACTGCTTGTTCATTTTAGGAAAGACCAAGATTTTCATGAGTAAACAGAAAGGTAGAGTTATCATAATAACTTTTCTTGGTTTAGGCCACAAAACCAGTGCTTATCCTGCTGAGCTTCACAGCTTCTTTGTGTATAAAATTTGGTGTATAAGTTAGTGTAAACGTAATGTGCACATTAGCAGTCATAACTGAAATTATGTGGTCAACAAAACTGCAACAAGACTTTATTGACAACAAAAGTCACCAAACTGGGATTGGCCTCAGTGGGGAGAAATTTTTCATCCCTCAGCTTCCAGTCTATCTTCTGTGGTAATTAATTCCAGCTACCACAAGCACATCATTGACTACACACATCAGACTGCCTCAAAGACAAAGATATCCACTCCAAAAACCTCAAGCTAAACATTTGACACTGTTGCTTGATTGGCATATATATATACATGTAAACTACTTCACATACCTGAAAGCACAAGTATAAAAAAACACAACTATCCTGTCTACAGTATATACTCCTCCACATTTGTGGGGAACACACAAAGCCGAAGTAACAAGGCCTAAGACAGCACCAGGTGAACGACAAAGGACAAAAGAAAACAGGGTGCACTAATATACATCGTAATCAGCGGACATAATGGGAATTTGATTTTTAGGGCTTCTATTCATCCACAGATGCTTTGCCACCGCAAAACCATTACACATACTAACAGTCAACAGAGTACATTTCAAAACCTAAATCTGATCAGATGCGGCTCATAATCAGATGAGATTATGATGTATTCACCACCTTTAAAATCATTACATTTTTATTCTTACATCTCACACAATAAATCTAGGTATTACAAGCCGATCAATGACAACTCATGTTCGGCAAACCAATATTAACAAAATCTGGCAAACACATATAAGAAATGCTTCTTTTGTATGAATGAAGTATGAATGAACTGAACACCAAAGGTGCTGTGGGATCAGCATGCAACAACGTTCTGCAAATGCAGACAGATTTCATTTTGTCTGGGGGTTGTTCAAAGCACTCATTAGTCACTAGTCTGGGTTTCATGTTTTTTTTGTTCCAGGGAGGTCTAAATGTAATTCATAGGGCTTTCCCTTGACAAGAATACAATCTTTGGGTGAAACAGAGGTTCCTTTATTGTTAAATAAAGACAATAAAGTCTCTTAATCTTAATTGTTGTTTGATATGAAATAATTACATCAAATAAACTGCAAATTAGTTCAGAATGTTTCCTTGGGAGGGATCTTTGGTTTGCAGAAAACAAATAATTCTAATATGCATCAGATAACACTTGTTGATTAAGGTTAAGACAAACAAATCATAATGAATGACGTCACTTCCTGACAGAATAGAGGGACAGGATGAAAAAGGCCAGTGGGATGAGGTAACCATGTGCAGATGGAGCCTGAGTGTGTGTGTGTGTGTGTGTGTGTGTGTGTGTGCAAGCAGCTGCAGGAAGGATCCTGCTGAGAAAGAGCAGGACTGTCATCCACTGTGGCCACAACATCAAGAAACACTTGTGCATGCATGCACACACGCATGCACACACACATTCAGACGCACACTCACATCAAAGTATGTGTGACCAGTTCTGTTCCAGCACTGTTGTGGTGTGTGGAAACAAATAACAACAGCATCTCATATACTCAGACACACACATAAATGCACTCACTCTTGATTCTGTGACTCACTCTTGCAGACACATGCTAACACACATATACGGTATAATCAGTCACATTTGTAGATACAAATGGACACACATATACACAGTCTAACACACATATACATAGACACTCATGCAACCCACATAATAAGCCATTTCAGCACTGAGACCACAGCTAATACAGTAAATGACAGGGAAGGACTGGGAGAGAACCAATCTAAATGTGACACTGATTTTCTGTAGCGTGTGTTTGAGTTTGTGTTTACCGCCCTGACACCATGACTCTAGGCTGGGGCCCAGATGCTGGTGTGGCCAATATGCTGTTTGGTTCACCATCCCGACCTACTGTGGTTCACATATACACGTTCACACTAACACAAAGATACATGCACACAGTGTTGTCCTTAAATAACATGGCTGCTGTGTTGGAAACTCTGACCAAAGTGTCAGTAGAAGCATCAAAGCAGTATAATGAGAGAGCAGAGAAAAACCAATCAACAAGGCAGCTCACACCAGTCCAAAACCCAGAAATATACTCGACTACACTAACCGGTTATTGGGCTGAGCATGCAACATGTGTGAAAGATGAGGTGACATCATTAGACCATTTGTAATAAATACTCCTAACTACTGTCTCAGCTGAATTAATATCAATCATTCCTTCCACGTTGCTTTCTCATTTTAAAAACGATCTTTATTTTTATCTTTGGACTCTCCCACAGTAGCTGAGGCAGACAGCAGCAGACCCTAAGTCTGCATCTGGCTGAGGTTTCTTTCTGCTTACAGTTTTTTCCCCCCCACTATCATCAAGTAAAGGGAGAGTTCTAGAATATTCCTTTTAACATAGCAAGGTCTGAAAAGGGCTTTGAGATTACACCGAACTGAATTAAATTCGGCACTGATTGAAACCAAATACAATTTAGACCTAGATTTATTACCTGATCATGTAATTTTTGTCACCATTCTTTTATTCCAATTTGGCAATTTTCCAGATTTGGATAATAATCTTAGTTATTTAATCTTTCTTTAGGTATTAACTCCCAAAATACATACAGCACAGGGAACTGCTGTTGATTTCCAAGCAGTCACTGTTGGTTTCTTTTAAAGATGTCCACATAGCCAAGCTGCTATTACACTAACCATGGTGATGAGGATCCTCCAACTGAGGCGAAGTTGTGATTTTTCCCAACCACAATTTTTCCGTAGCTTTAACCAAGCTGGTTTTTGTGTCTAAACTGATCCAAAAACAAACAAAACAAAAAAGAAGCGCTAAAAAAAGTTCAGAATATGTATACGGTCTTTGGAGCAATGCTGTCCTGTTGATAGCAGCATTAGATGAGAAAAAGTATGTCATTGATCATCTCGGAAGAACCTTTTTGTGAATTCAGCATTCACAATAAAAAAAGAAGATAAAATTGCAAAAAAAGGAAATTAACTTAACTTGATTAGTGACTCATTCAAAGGAAAGTGTAGGTCTAATTCCAGAGCTCATTATACAGACACAGAAATTCGAAAATGAATTAATTTTCAACGCTCCAAAATCATTACATATAGATGTGTGCCTTTAAAAATCACAACAGGCCTTAATTTTGCATTATGTGAATCCCATAAAATTCAAGAGTCCCATCCAATCAAAATTTTCTAATTCTTTCACTTTTCTACTTCACTTACACTTGCAATAGATTAGGTTGATGCGTTAAAAAAAAAAAAAGGCGATGCTTAGAAATCATGAAATATATGCTATGGATTAGTCATCATGTCATGTGAATGCTGCACTATTGAAAACAATAAGCAACTTAAAATGTTGCCATCTCAAACCTTTGGATTACTTATAAACATAGCTCTAACACTATCTGGATTGACATTTTGATGGGGTGACCCCCAGAGCCCCAAAGAAAAGTTATTCCTGTCCCTGACAGCAGCTTTTTACTGCAGCTTTAAATATGTATGTTGGGGCAACAAACAATAAGTAGAATAAGTAGAAATTGGAAATGACCTAAACCTCACTTGCTAAAATGATTTTGATTAATGTTGAAAGAATGAAACCTCAGCTAAACTTTGGACGGAAATCAAGAATACGGCTAGTTTTTAGTACACTGTAAAATATAGCAAATTAATGGAGTGTTTAATGTTCAAACCAGAAAAGGACCATTAATAATAGTCAAGTCAATTTTTTTTAAATAGCACATTTAAAAACAACTAGAGTTAACCTAAGTGCTTAACAAAATTTACAGCCAATAACAATGTAATACAACTTAATAAAATATAAAAACAGTACAAGCAAAATAAAAAGAAGTGAAAAAGGAGATTTAGCAATAAAATACCGGAGTCATATTCTTCAAGGGTAAAAAGCCAAAGAGAAGAGGTAAGACTTAGGCAGCGATTTAAACATACCCACAGTCTGGGTGGTGGGTATGGCTTTGTTTTGGGACAGCCACTACAAAAGCTCAATCACTTCTGTGTTTTGGACCATGGAACATCTAAGAGAAACGAGCTGGTTGACCGCAGTCCTCTCACAGCGGTGTGGATGATGAGAGGATCTGATAAATAAGATGATGCCAATCCATTTAAAACTTTACAAGTAAACAATAAAATCTTAAAATCAATCTGGAAACAGACCAGCAGCCAGTGATGGAATCCCAAAGACCGGAGTTACGTGTTCATACTCTTTTAAGAAAGTTAAAAGGCCAGTTAATAGGTACAACCTGACAGTTGATTCCGGTTAAGACTTTCACGCTTCCCACAATAGATATACCACATACCATCAAGAACATTTTTATGGAACTATTGCAATTATAAGTTTTGGTTAGTGATGTTTTACCCAGAATCTCTTGTTAGAAACTGTGTATGTTCATGAGTAGCGTGGGGAAGGACTCGTCTTTCCCTCTTAGGCTGATTTAAATGAACATGTTAAAGAGTCTACCACAAAATAACAGCATATAAACTATGGAGTGTCCTTATCTGTTTAGTTTTTTTTCAAAATAAGCTGCTTTAATCAAACATAAACTCCAAGTGTGAGTTTACAATGATTTGTTAGTGTCTTTACATGCTTTATCTCAGTGAAGGGGGGCACTTTGGTGCAGCTGAGGGGCCAGGTGGAGGTGTGTTAGGTGACAGAGAGGCTCAACAGGTTTGGGACACTGATGACTACATTAAAATACTGCTTTAGATCAGAGGATTCCTCTATGTATGTCTGTATTCAGTGGTAAAACACAATTCTGTTATTTCCCTTCAAATGTATACAGTATGGACTAAGCATAACAACTTTATGCATGTATGGTGTCTTTGTCTGTGCATCTGTGTCTCCAGCCTCAGTGCCCATAAATCAAATCTCCTGCCGTGCATGTGCCTCCACCCCTGCTGTGCAAATTTGTCCAATTAGCCACGGCCCCAGGGAGTGTGAGCATGCAGACACACACACACGCACACACACACACACACGCTCACACAAAGGCCTAGAATCCAGTGTGAAATGGGGCTCTGACACAGTGTGAGGATTAAGTGACAATAAAATGCATTTCACGGCTGCAGTGCTTTATAGGACTGGCCTCCATAGAGCTCTGGCCAAAAGACAGCCTTCACTCCGCCCCTTTAATCTGTGCCCTCTCTTTTCAAATACACACGCACACACCACAAATCCGCACCCTGGGGAAAACTGAGCAAGATGTTTTACAAAATGAAGTTGTACTCTTCCATCTTTGGCAGCAGATTATTAGTCGCCTGTCATGAACAAACCAAAACCTGATGAAACATCTTGCATGCTACAGGCTACATCTTTATCATAGTGCTATGATAAGGAATTGCTTTTCGCCATTTTCGAAAAAAGAATTTGATAATATATCAAGATGGTATAATTAATAATATATTATAGTCATGGATGTATTTACAACACCAAATAAACTTTATAAAAAAGTAAATTATTAATTGAAATGTGGAATACATCATAGCTGTTTGACCAAGCAACAGGGACAGGGGACTCTCAACCAAAGCCTAAGATTGTTCATTTCAGCCTTAAGAGCTGTAAAGCTGTTGTGGATTGAATTTATTTTGCAAAACAGCCTTGAAAAATGGAAAATGGAATTAACTGCAAGACCAAATGACAAGTCTATTAAATCCCACTAGTTAAGACCAGCCACATTACAGGAACTGTACAGGCGGGTGGGAGTTAGTCCAGAAGTTGGGGTTAAAATGGTCACCTCAAGGTCTTAAACAAGGCAGTTCTAATGCTTTTCTCTGTGCGTGTTTAAATACTTACATGTTTGTGCAAGACAGCTTTCTACTTCTTCTTAGTTAAATTCTTGATGCTGACTTAGCAGCTTCTAGCAAACTAATCTTCAAAATAAATGGGCCCTCTTATCTTTCATAAAATAAAGATTAGGTTTATACATTAACTTCAAAGATGATTGACCTTCAGTCGGAGCTATTTAAACAAATACTGCTTTAGCTTTAGGTTTAAGACTGATATCATCTAAATGCATGTTTGCATCAGTGCTGCATTCACTAAAATCACTCACAACTAAATCTTTTATTATTATTCATTTAATTATTATGTCAGTGAGTGTGAGAGTGTGTGATCATTTGTCTCCTTTGTCTCTGTGTGGCCCTGTGATGGACTGGCGACCTGTCCAGGGTGTACCCCATCTCTTGCCCGATGACCGCTGGGACAGGCTCCAGCCCCCCCGCGACCCGACGGATGGATTAAGTGGGTATAGAAAATGGATGGATTATTATGTGTAGAAACAATTGCAATAACTCAAATACCAGAAAAACAGGATACGTTGCCATTTTTTGTTTCATAAATAATTTTCTGCTCGTCATCTAATTGATTCATTGAATTATTGCTAAAGTACTAATCGTGATCCTTATTAGTTTCAATGGTTTTACTCCACAAATAGCAATGTGAACATAAAGGTAACCTAAAAAAGATTTCAGACAGTAAAAACATAAATGCTGAATCTGTGCACTCTGCTTGCTCATTGCAAATATCACTTCTTTATAATCTAATTTAATTTACATGTTACACTTCTTGTTTTACTTGAAACCATAATCATTTTCATTTTTTTCTTTTTTTAATCAACCAAACTGCTAACCTGTTGCCGCTTCTTCTGATATTGGCATTTGATTGTATTTTGTATGTGCGTACATGTGGATGCAGACAGTAGTCCTGTAGTGCCGGTCAGGGTTAAGGCTCTTATATAGGGGATAATCCAGGATAGCCTGGGAGTCTTAATTCACCTCTTTAACACACAGAGTGTCACTGGATGGGTTAAGGGGTGAAGCGGTAGGCAGAGGTGTGAAGCGGAGCCCCCAAAAAATCTACTTCCGTAAAAAAGGGGGATGAAATGTACATTGATACAAATTCCAAAGAAGAAAGTAACTAGCTGACAAAAACAAAATGGTAAAGGAGAAAAATTAAGTAGAAAAAGATGTAAAGAAAGAAAACCTGGAAGGAAGAATGTTAGTTGAATCTCTTCTCTGGCCTGTAGATCAAATAGTGATATTTGTGTATGTGTGTGATTTGACAGATCTGGTGGGGGTGTTATCAGGCGAGGCAAATCGGCCTAAACCTGGTGCTAATGTCTTGCTGGGGGTGTAGCAGAGATTAATAAGGACCCGCTCCAAAAGGCTTTAGCTGGCCCACTAAGATTCTTAAACCGCCTAACCTCCACTGGCGCCAGCCAGAATCCAAAATGTCTCTGAATGTCAATACAAAAACATTTACTTAATGTCATATCCATAGCACATTGATCAGATTTTCTGGGTTTGGATTCTTTTACTTTTGAGGGACAGTTGTGAATGCAGTTCAGTCAAATGATAAAAATGTTTGTGTATATTATATATTCTGTGAAAACTGTTCATACATTTGGTTCCACAAAAGAAGCCTCACAACCACTTGCCAGTCAAATGGCAGAGTGTAAACTGACATGAATATGTATTTGAGCATATATAAAGTATTTTTGCAACACCACTGACTGGAACATGTTAAAATGTTTACTTCCACTTTGGCTTTTGCCCCACTAACTTATAACTCTTTTATTAATTATAGGAGACTGAAATCTACAAAACTACTAAATGAAGACCAGCAGTCTGTTCCCGAACCTGAGGTATCTGTAAGAGACACAGCCCCAATCTAGATGGAAGACTTGCTGAGTAAAGTGACCCTCAAACTCCCAAAACAAAAATGTTCAAAATATGAAATTATACGAATCATTTTCTAAAGTAAAATCAAATGTTGAATGTCTGAATTTCTTTTCTCAGGCAAGATACGATTCTATAGAAGAAAGAGATGAATGCAATTTGTGCAAAAAACTAAAAATTTGATAAGGAGGAATGTGAGGAAGTGACTACAGGCATCTATGACAAATTAATGAGGAAATGGTAAAAACACCACAAGAGATGTCAAAATCTTGGCAAGTTGTTAACAGCTGTTTGGTCTGAAATTTACTGCATTTTCTAGATTTTAGCATTTACTTCAGTCATTTAAATCCTTTTATCACTTTGCTCCTTTTTTATCGTGAGATTCATTAAAGTTATCATCTAATCCCATCTTATGTTAAGTACCTGTCAGTGGATGAGTGTAATTTGGTTGTGTCCAGTGAGTTGTGATGGAGGAACAGGCCCTGACCTCATCTGTGCTGGGTGGGATTGAGACACAAATCTGGATCATTACTGATTCACAACAACAGCTCAGCATCCACTCCCTCTGGTAGTGAGTGGTAATCTTTGTTTTTGGATTTCCTGCTTATATTTGCTTGACACGCACACAGGGGATTGACAAATGATGAGAAGCAGCAATAATTACAGAATGCAACTCAAAACAGCTAATCTTTGTGTCAGCATTCAAAATGTCTCTCTTCTTCGTTCTCTCTTATCAGACCTTTGCTCAGACTGACATACGATGACAGTTCTCTCAACTTGTCTGATTTTAATTGCATTTCTGTATCTACATCTCACGTGGGAGGATTTCCCAGAGCAGTTAGTGGACTTTTCAGATTCAATGGCTAATTACTAATCATCTGCAATACTTCCTAAGATGCATTGAGGTTTTTAAATACAGACATACTTGAAAATGTAGTTTTTACTATATACCATTAGTAACTTAGCTATGTGGATTGATAGCTACGTAACCATGCTGCTAGTGCATAGGCAGTGTTGTTAGGTTAACAGGTAAGCACAGAAACAGTGTGTGCCTTGCCCTCAGTATCTACATTCAATCCCGGTTAGATATGGAAGTGCATATCATAACAACTTAGTTGATAGGCATACTAATTAGCCATAGGAATTAGTTGAAACTCAGTGAGCCAGCTTCAAAGAGAGCTGCTAACCCATCAATATTCTAAGTGATATCCAGTTATAGGTGGAGTAGAGATGATGACTCAAAGATGATTGGCCTTAAGCTGGAGCTGACAGCAGAGTAACTCAGAGGGACCTGAAAACTCAAATACAGTATCAGGTTGGGGGAGGGGCAATAATCGATATTGATGACAAGTTATTTAATGTTACCTGAGAAAAGCTTACTTATCCTGTAAGGCTTGACTTTATCTGGAAGTTGAAACCAGACTGTGTCTAAGGAGAAACAAAAATATATGATAAGTACTCACAGTTTAAATTTTCAATCCAATCTCTAGTTAAGTGGCTGATGTGAGCTTGGTGCAGCAGCTCAGAGCTGTCACTTCGAACTCGAAATCGACAGCGCAGAGGACTGCAAGTTGCACAGATGAGCAAAGGTCAGAGCAAAAGTCTGATCAGTGGGAATGAAGCAGAGAACTGTTAAAAAAAATTAGATGTTGTCAAATGAATGAAATCATTTAAAATCACACAACTAATCTACAAAAGATATATTTTCCTTTATTTTGTCTTCTTCATTAAGGTCTTTTTTTTATTAAAATTATTATTTTTGTGTGATATTCAAGAAGATTTAATTTAATTTATTTGGCACAACTTAGATTCCATAACTAAACAGGCTCAACAAATGTTAATCAACTAAAAAACCTACATGAAACAAGAATGAGATAAATCTCATTTAAATGACTAATTGTAGCCCCCAAATGCTTCAACAGTATTCATGAAAAAGAATTTAAAAAAAAATTAAAAAAAGCTAATGCAACACAGTGTTGTACAAAAGCCACACTGTTCTTCTGTTAAAACTGTCCTCCTCATGATGCAATTCCAAGTTGTTTATCTCTGCATAAAATAACCCTATTTTCTCTCCTTCTTACTGTTTTTTCCCCTGATTCCTTAAATTAATCTTCTCGTGCTTAGAGCTAGCCATTTGTATGTTAGTAATAAAGTGCTGTTTGAGATGGCTTTTGTGTTTTGGTTGCCCCCTAATGAGACATGAGAGAGAAGCATTGATGTCCTGATCCTGAGAGAAAGCAGTGGAAGAAATGCTTTCAGTAAACTTCCCTGCTCCCACTCTCTTCTCTGACATACAGAAACATGCAGATCCAAATATAGAGTCAGATGTCATGAACTCTTAACAGTATGGATGTCTCCTGTTGAAGTGCTCACACAAAGGCCAAAGACTTGATAACGACTGTCCCAGTGCAAACAAATATATATATATATATATATATATATATATTTTCTTTTTTTAATAATTTTTGAAGGGCAGTCAAATTACTTTTGAAACTGAATGGTACTGAAGGAGATGCTGTAAAACTGATTTTCCAAAGGGAGTAATTCCAATACTTTACACTGACCTTGTGGAACTATCACAAGATTATACGATCAAAAAAGCTATTTTTGATATTATAGGTTTGAGACTTAAAGGGATGCAGGGATAATTAGCCTAACGCTGAAATCCTTTTTTTTTTCTTTTTTGTCTATTTATTCAATGATGGCCACACAACAAGGGAAAGATGCATAAAAACCTCTGCAGTCATACTTAAAATTTGTGTTCTTTAAGTTCATGAACAGCTGTCCAGAGACAACCAAGAGAGTATATATATAAAAATGAACAAGCAGTACCTATTTTCTCCTTTTTTTTTTTTACCATGACAGTTGATGAAATTTTCAGTCAGTGAAGTCTGGATGCGTTCTGTGACAGTGTGGCCAAGAGACATCAAGCCTTCACATATTACAATCTCCTGCCAACAAGATGGAGATCGATGCACTTAGAGAGCAGACATAGACAGTGTATTGTGAAGGGACTGTCAAGCCACTGACAACACCGTGGGTAAACACACATAGTACTATTCATGGCTGCTAGGATACATCATCACACACCTAAATGTGCATATGAGGATCCACAACTACTCACAGACATTAATGTATGCACTCACACACACCTTTGACATGTGGACGCATCAAGCGGGAGAAGGCCTTTGGCTTGAGGAGGTGTAATATTTCAGTAATGTGATGGAGTTTGATCCAGGGTGTCCAGTGTCCCATAGAGCTGCTGTTTTATTAGCACAAAGAGCACTCAGGGGCTCTCCAGTTCTCACACTCACACACAAACACACACACTTGCCTGTACAGTCCAATAACCACAGCAGATTCTGCATGCTACACGTGCAAAATAGTGCGCTTAACTGTAAAATACAAACACCAACTTTTGTGTAGAGGGTGGATTCCACCAGCTTATCGTGAAAACAGCATTCTGTCAGAATCCTTTGTCTGATTTAATACTAATATATCATTAAACTTCTTGCCATGGCTTTAGCCCAAAAACTCAAAGGGCTGCAAAAATATGAAAGACTTGGGCTATAAACCAAAGGATAGGCCAGAAATATATATAGTTATACTTCATTATCCACAAAAACTTATATACATATTGGACCCTCAGCCTACACATTATAAATCCATTGCATATGAAGGATGAATGGCTGTAGCAAGTGTAAGGTGACAATAGGATAATATTTGGGTGTATAGTATTTATTAGATTTTCATGTGAAAAGCTAGAATTTACATTTTCTAAAAGACAGATCACTAATGAAAAGGTAAAATGTATTTTGTAATCACACTGTCCCAGTTCCAGGAACAAAATTCTAGTAAAGTTAGATATATGATGGGTGTTCAGTTTGAACTTTGTACTGAAAAAAGGGCTTTAATAATTCACTGTATTGGAGTTGGCAGCAGCTGATTGGTATGACTACCATTCAAAGCATCAGGATTCTCTTGAGATCAGACCACTGTCTTCCCTTTATAAAGAGCTATATGTGTCCAAACCTTAGAGCAGTAAAGCCACAACTGCGACAAGCCAATATTGGTCTGGACGAAATTTTTGAAGAATACACTCTATGGTATGAATATTTTGTTAATTTCAATGTTTAATTGTTCTTGTATTATATATCTGTAACCCATACACTAAAAAGTAAAAAAAAAACATGTGAAAAGTTTGTTTTTGTAATATACTTGACTAATAATTGTGGCCACATCTATACTCCCCAGAGAAAACTCACTTTCCTTTGTTAAAACATTTAGTCCCGAGATTCAGTCATATTTAGAATGTTCAATATTAGAATAATAACAATTTAGCATAATGATGGTGAACACAGCATATAGCAGTCCCATAAAGCAGACACCCTTTCCACTTTTAAGATTAGGCTTAAAACTTTCCTTTTTGATAAAGCTTATAGTTAGGGATGGCTCAGGTAATCCTGAAACATCCCATAGTTAAGCTGCTATAGGCTTAGACTGCTGGGGGACCTCATCTGTCACACCTTTCCTCACTTTGCTCTCTTTTTCCCCCTGTTTAATTTCTCAAATGATATTATGTACATGTGACATTACTGTGGTTATTAACTTGTGTTTCCCCCTTTTCTGTCTTCTCAAACCCCAGCTGGTCGAGGCGGATGGCCACCCTTCCTGAGTCTGGTTCTGCCAGTTTCTTCCTGGTTCTGGTTCTGCCAGAGGTTTCTTCCTGGTTCTGGTTCTGCCAGAGGTTTCTTCCTGTTAAAGGGAGTCGTTCCTTTCCACAGTCCCTCAGGCTCAGGACGGGAGATTGGACTGAAGACAAGTTTCGGTGCAATCTGTTGGTTTCCTTAGCTCGGATATTGTTTTTGAATTGGCTCAATATCAATGAATTGGATTATTTTGAAATTAATTAATTGGATTTCATTGGATTATGATTACAATGAATGGAATTCCAATTGGCTTGAATTGGACTATGTTATTTAAGTGCCTTGAGATGACAATTGTTGTAAGTTGGCGTTATATAAATAAAACTGAATTGAATTGAATTGAATAAAGGATTAAGTATAAATAAGTGGTACTACAGAAAGAACATCAGAGTACGACAAGATAGACCAAATCTTTACACAACGACGACTCTGTTGGCATAGGAATAGTAGTGGGTATCCCCTGCAAATTGTAAAAAAAAAAGACTATTTTGTCATTATTTGAACTTGGCACATAGAAAAACAGATTTTCTATAAAGCAATTATACTATATTCATATGTCTAATCTGAACTGGGCCCCTTGCTGACTTTGGGCAATGTTTCAACTATTCAAAATGATGCTATGAATTGATAGGCACCTATGAGTACCCTTGTTTTTCTTTTAAATCAGTAGTGAATAAGTTTCTTATTGGCTAAATTACCCTTTACCTTAAACTCATCTAGCTATTTACTACAGTTTATAAAGGACCTCTTGAAACATGTGTTCACCTGTGTTCAAGTTATTTCTTTAAACACAATAAAAAGCTGCCAATTATCCAAATTAATGTTTCAAAGATCAAAGTAGGACATTGTGCTGAGAATTTATGATATTTCACTGTCCTGTGATCGTTTACTTTGTATTTTCAGAGCTTTTACATTCTCACAATAATTAACTCCTGGGAGAAAACGTATTATACTCGTCATCCCACATAGCCTTGGGCTAATTGTATCTGATTGTCAAAAGTCATTGATTATGTGGAGGCTGTCATATGGACTAAAAGCACTGATACTGGATCTAATGCTGCTTCTGCAGCAGCCTAGTTAAGTCTCTATACCATTCCCATGGCTATATCTAGAAAACAGTCAATATGAAATTTGAATAACTTCATGCCAGTATGCTTTTTTTCTTTTTTTTACAATACTGATATGAGCTATGCTCTTTTATAGCAAACGCTATCAGGGGAGAATCAGTAGCTGTGGTATTGACAGAGAAAGGGGGGTCCGGATAATGCATGGACTGTGACTGCAGAGTGGATCGTATTAACACATCTTATTGATGTGGCTTTTAACAGATATCATATTCACGCACAGTATGATGTGTGGAAATGGTCCATATGAACTGGTGATGTAGCTCAGAGTTTCATCTTGTGATCACATAATAGACTAATGACATTATCAAATCATCATATTATGTTAATCCTCCTCACAAGACTTGCATTTGCTTTTCACTGACACCCATAGAAAAAGCACTGTTTAACCGGAAGTGGCTTGAAAAGCAAAACAAATCAGTTTTGATATTACCTACACTTAAGTACAATGAACAGAGAAGCAATGCCACGTCGACGCTACATGCTGTCCCTTTTAGACAATGTCATTCAATTTGAAAATTATTAGTGTAAATTATTTTAACTGCAGCAGCTTCTGGTATTGTAATAATGTATGACATGAAAAATACACTGCATGACTCCTCATAAAACTTACATTTGCTTTGTAAATACCCCAGTAAACTATCAAAAGTCCAAGGATCAACCAAGGATTTGTGCCTGACAGATGTAAGAGGCTGTATTCTCGTCACCAAAAATATGCACTTCAGCAACATTCATATTCCGCTAAAATCTGGAATCTCTTACATTTATGCTAGATCCTCGATTTGTGTTCATGTCCGTCTTTGGTGCTGTTTATATTTGTCTCCATCTGTGCTGGTAAAACCTCATTACTCATTTCACTGTGTCCCTTACAAACAATCAGAACTTCCCAGCTTTTTGGATCTTCTTGACACTCAAAGAGAGTGTGTAAGTTGCATCCTCATGAATGGGGGCTATACCGTTATGGCAATTCCTTTTTATATCAAGCACACCAAAACTGTCAAATAAAACACTTCTTTTGAAAGCTGTGATGGTTAAGCGCCATCCCATATAAAAAAGTCCATATAAAAACTGCCAGGAAAGAGTAGAATAAATACTATATAAATATGCTGGTAAATTATACACACTGCCATAATTCTGATAAAGCCATTTAAATTCTCAATAAGACACAATGTCTTACTGATCTGTGTATTACGTTTGTACAACTCCCTTGCACAGTATCCTAGCCCATAATGTAATAATTTAGCAATACTGGAAAGTGATTATCCCATTTATCTTTGATGTAAAAAAAACTTTTCAGGACAACTCTGAGGCATTTTAGCTGATATGAGTCTCAGAGGCACATGCTCTAACAAATAATACAAATATTTTTCCTCTGATCTAAAAAATACATAGAACTGCGGTGGCCCACTTTAACATGGCAGACACTGTTTGGCATCAAGTCAATGAGCATCTTTCCTTGGAGTAAGGTGGGGGGCATCTTCAGAAATTGACCAGAATTTATCATTTGACGCACATATGCAATAGGTTTCTAGGACTGCCTTCTTTCACCTTCGTAATATTGCTAAAATCAGGAACATCCTGTCTCAGGGTGATGCAGAGAAACTAGTTCATGCATTTGTTACTTCAGGATTGGACTACTGTAATTCCTTATTATTGGGCTGTCCCACATATTCTCTGAAAAGCCTCCAGCTGATCCAAAATGCTGCAGCCAGAGTTCTGATGAGAACTAACAGGAGAGATCATGTTTCTCCAGTTTTAGCTTCTCTTCATTGGCTCCCTGTTGAATTCAGAATAGAATTTAAGATTCTTCTTCTCACATATAAAGCTCTTAATGACCGAGCTCCATCATATCTTAAAGATCTCATTGTACAATATTTTCCTAACAGAGCACTTTGCTCCCAAACTGCAGGTTTACTTGTTGTTCCCAGAGTTTCTAAAAGTAGAATGGGAGGTAGAGCCTTCAGTTATCAGGCCACTCTCTTGTGGAATAAGCTGCCAGTAAATGTCCGGGAAGCAGACACCCTTTCCACTTTTAAGATCAGGCTTAAAACTTTCCTTTTTGATAAAGCTTATAGTTAGGGATGGCTCAGGTAATCCTGAAACATCCCATAGTTCAGCTGCTATAGGCTTAGACTGCTGGGGGACCTCATCTGTCACACCTTTCCTCACTTTGCTCTCTTTTTCCCCCTGTTTAATTTCTCAAATGATATTATGTACATGTGACATTATTGTGGTTATTAACTTGTGTTTCCCTGTTCCAGCAGATATCCTTTGAATGGCGTTATGGTGTTTTTCCCCCTTCTTTTCCCTCTTTTCTGTCTTCTCAAACCCCAGCTGGTCGAGGCGGATGGCCACCCTTCCTGAGTCTGGTTCTGCCAGAGGTTTCTTACTGGTTCTGGTTCTGCCAGAGGTTTCTTCCTGGTTCTGGTTCTGCCAGAGGTTTCTTCCTGTTAAAGGGAGTCGTTCCTTTCCACAGTCCCTCAGGCTCAGGACGGGAGATTGGACTGAAGACAAGTTTCGGTGCAGTCATTTGGTTTCCTTAGCTAGGATATTGTTTTTTTAATTGGCTTGAATTGAATATATTCTGTTCTATTCTTGTCACACCTATGAGACCCATTCTGTTTGAAGCCAAAAACATTGTCTTCCGTAACATGATTGGAAAGGAGTCTATGTTTATATATTGTGAGTTTAACATTATTATCTATGTGTTAATATCAGTATGTATGTCTTACACCTGGGTTTTTAATGTTTGACTTTTGGTTCTGTGAGTGTTTAGTGAATAACCATTGTGCTATCTCACAATAACTGGCTGGATGCTGAGAGGCCGACTGACTAAATGAGCCATCAACTGGCAGCAATACACCCTGAAGGCAGACACACTACCCTCTGTAACCCTTACCGATATACCAATACCCCCTTGCCCTCCACCCCTGATGGATTAGTTAGTGTCTACAGGGTCACACAGAGATGGGCCAGCTCAAAGGAAAGGGGGGTTGTGAGCACTGAGGAGTGTTTGCCACATTTCACCTCTCCTGGCCTTTCAGTTGGACTGTGATGCAATTGGGCCTATCTGAGTCAGAGAGATAATGAATGAGGATGAATTATTTGCATGTGTGTGTGTTTGTGACAGTGCCCGCTGACAGTGAGAGGAACATGTGTTATGAATTTATCAGACTGGGCGCCTGGGCCGTCATCGGGTGCATGGGGTCCAGTTCCAAATGTTCTGGACTGCCAGGATGATCAGCATGCATGGCAGCTACCTGACCCTCCCCACACACACCTCCCTCCATCATGAGACACACACAAACACACAGACCGAGAAGCTTCCCCAGTGCTCGACACTTTAGACTGATTGGGCTAGCAACTGCAACAGCTGGCTGAGGATTAAGGCATGGCCAGATTCAGAGTGTACGTATCTCTGTGCGTGTTAGTGTGTACGCATATGTGTGTGCGTGGGAGTGTGTGTATTTGTGTATTGCAGCAAAGGGACTGGCTGGTCCCTCTGGCACCTGTCGTCTAAACCCAATCCCTGCCCTCCTAAGCTGGATGGATGAGCAGAGCCCAGCTCTCCTCTGGGACCCTGTTCTCCTGCACTAGAGCAGTGTCGGGATGAGTTGATGAGTTCAGCTGGGCAGCAGAGGCATGCAGAGGGCAACTGTGGGACAGTTAGAAGTGGGACTGAGGATGGTAGAAACAGTTTGGAAGGTGGTGGTTCCAAACAGATGGAAAAAACAATGCACTCAAAACAAGTCCATACAAACTGACGACAGAGTAATGAAAACTGACATGTAAATGATAAATGAATGACCTCGACACCACTGCTGCTAGCACACTCTGGGGAAAAAAATTATTGGGGCAAAACAGCTTATGTGGATCAATCTGCTATTAATGGGACTTATAACACACAAGGGTGAAATGGGTCTGACAATTTTACGCCTACATCTGTGAAACAGCATGAACACGCATAATGAAATATTGGCAAGGGAACACACACATGGACCCATTTGAGAATTATTCTGGTGAGAGAAGGCAGCACTCAGCTCTCAGCACCTTGCCTACAACTTGTTTGATGACTCTATTTTCAGACAGACACAGACACCCTGCATATATCTTCCAATACCTTCTATAGACTAAGTATTTGGAGATTTATAAAAGGAGCGACTGCAACATCACTGCCAATGTTTGCACTGTTTATTACAGCAATACTCAATGTTCCACAAGTGGACGAATTTGTCTGCAAATCCTCCTCCACCTATTCTGAAAAACTCCAGTGGTCCATGTGTGAAAATAGCTCATCACATTACAAAGAAAAACAGAGAACACAAATCACAGACTGATATGTTAATATTTTTTTCTTTTCTTATTCACAGTGAGTAGTCATTTTCCATTACTGTATTTCTATCACTGCCCTACAGCTGCTTGTAGATTGTATGTCCTGGCTGGCAGTTAGAATCAGCAAGTCATCTTTGTAGTGTGTTCATTAGCCATTTTGTTTTCTAAACCGCTGGTGATGTGATGCTTGTTGATGCTTGCTCTTCACGTCGGTTTGGTGTGTAAAAGCTCTGTCAAGCCCTGCTCACATCTGACATTAAGATATGTCTTGGGTTATACAGAATCACTCAAGGACACTTCTGCACAGATGTTAATGTACCCAGGATGCATTGCAGGCACACGAGTCATACTGAGCAGTAATCTGGGCTTCTTTTAACTGTTTGTATCTCATTTGTACAGGGCCACATTTTAAGGTCAACACTCAACAGAGACCACTGCTAAATGGTAGCACATAGCTCATTTCTGGCAGTCTAGGCATGGGAAGTCTACTACTACCTTTTAGTGCCTAAACTCATAAAACCAACCTTTGCAAGCAGAACAACGTTTGCCTGTTCTGCATTGAAGTGAGATGTTATCACAAATAGTTGCTAGAAACACACGAGGAGGCATATTCTGCTGTCAGGTGTGAACTGTCCACTTTTGATTTGATGACCCATGACACATGTTATTGCCAGCTGTGAAAAAGGCCACAGATAATGGGTGATATCCGACTTGGGAAAGATGTGGGGGAGGGGATTTCTGACACTTTCTGACCTTTTCAGAAGCAGATCAGAGACCATAAATCCCGTATTGAGAAGCACTGGAGGGGTTTGGTTAGCTCATTTTGATCTGAAAGAATTTCTGAAAGTATGAATGTTCTGAAAACACTGAAAATACAGTTAGAAAATATAATGGTGACAGCTTGGAAGAAAAACAACTGCGGTGACATCACTTCTAGTTTGTTAAAAATGTAATGCCAGAATCATGTATATCCCCTCAACTATCAGACTTTATCTTACAGCAGGCCTGTACTTAAAACTAAAAATGAGAGCTGCACGTCAGTCACTTAAGGTGTAACAAGAAGCTACAAGGAGAAGATAAACAAGGGCAGCAAAGATTCTCTAATATGTGTCATGAGTGTAACACAAATTCAATCAGAGAATATTCAGAAAAAAAGTTATTTACAAGTCAGTTCACACCCCTTTCATTTAACAGCCATAGCAAAATATTTGTATAAAATACATGATAATAGATACAAAATAAGCACCTAACAATGGAAGCCGAGAACGGCCATAGATTTTTTTTTATACACTGTCATCTCGTGATAACGACTTATCATTTCAAAGTAATGAAAAAAAAAAAACGACTTTTTATTTCCTTATCTTGATATAACAAAAATCATTTTCTCAACTTCTTTTTTTTGTGGGATAATTTTCGAGTCTGATGATTGCGCGCTGGTTAATGTGATCGTCCTGATTTCAACCTACAAGAGCTGCCATGAACGGCCTCCGTAGCCACTGGCTGTAGCCTACCGGTAAGTTACACTTTACGTTAGTTTGTTTTCTTGACTGGGTTTGTTTAGGGGCTGCTGGTTAGCAGATGTACGGAAGCCGTTCATGGCAGCTCTTGTAGGTTGAAATTAATTATCATGAGAAAAGAATCTTTGTTTTATCGAGATAATGAAATAGTAAGTTGTTTTTTTTTTTTTGTTTTTTTTTCCCACAACTTTGCATGGCCGTTCTCGGCTTCCGTACCTAAGACCTATACAATTTTATTAAGTATATTATTTTACTTGTATTACTTGTGTTTATATGTAAATACTTCTTCCATCTCTGTTAAGTTTACTGTAAGGACACACAGTTATCATTGAAATACTTATTTTACTTGTTTAAAGTAAATGTACTATAGGCTTAAAACCTAGTATATAGTTTGAAATTGGGTCACATCTACTATGTTTAAAACAACACATAAAAGCTGTGTCCCAGTGACACAGACATTAACGAGCATTAGAAATGTGGTAATTATTGCAGATTAAAAGACTTTGTGAAATCTATTGTCCAGCATGTGCAGCCCTAGGAGGTTATGTCATGTGCTGCTGTTTTGCCATTGGGTGGTTTAATCAAATGTGCACAAATAGGTGTGGATGTGTTTGTGTGTGTGAAGTTGGGTGTTTTCTGGCCCTGAGCAGCTCAGTATGATGGGAAGCAGATCCAGGCTCTGCTTCTTCTCATCAAGCACTCAAAACATCCTCAAACCAGAAACATGTTACAACACATATATACACATTGGCCTCCGCGCTTTAACATGATCCACTTCTACTGCTGTGTTAAATTGCGCACAGGGAAAGGCCATGGTCTTACTGACATATATACATTCATAGTGACATACACATCTCGATCCCTGTCAAGCTCTGACCGAGGTAAGATTGCGTTACACCTCTGAGGATGAAAGGTTGCTTTTAACACAATGTCTGGCTGAGGGATCCTGGAGAACCATCATTAAATGAAAAAGGATAACTCGGGAACAATAAAACATTCCCACCTCTGACACATAGATGAACACTCATGTGCAAGAATTTCGTAAGATCTGCAGGAGTGCTAGGTGAAGCTGTAAAGGAGAAAAACAAGAGCTTTCTCCAAAGAAGGCTGTATGCACACTGCTACAATACCATCAGAGCATGGCTACAAATGTCACAAGTTCAACTTTTAGACTGAGAAAAGACCATAGCACAAACTCTAATATTAGCTGTACTGATCTGCAGACAGGGGAGAGTTATCTCTGTAAAATCACTGTGAATCAAAACTTCGGCTTTCTTTCACATTGTTTCTGTGGAAATGTCCTAAAGCCAGACTCCTCAGGTGAAAATGAAGTTTGTCGCTTTCCGGAGGAAAGACAAATAATTTTTTTGCTCCAGAGTGGTGATTGAGGGCAGGTGCTGGAGCCTGTTAGAAGTTGGTTCTAGCTAAAAATTGGTTGGGCCACGGAGCCATAAAAGAGCATTGTCATTTCATCAATTCAAACATCTCTTCAATAAGCATTTGAACCTTCCATGTCCTACTACACAAAAACAACAACAGAATTGCAGATTTTGTTTAGTTTTCACAGTAAACTGAAGTTTTATTATCATCAGTCTATTTTCTAAATGCTGACTTTTTTATAACTAGCTTTACAGGAAAGTGGGCAGAGAGAGAGGGGGATAACAGCAGCAAAGGACCCCAAGCTGGGACACGAATTATTGTTTCAAACAAGTTAGTATTCTTGAACACTTTTGCAAACTGGTGTTACCAAATGCTAACAGGTATATCTGAACAGCAATACCAACAGGAATGGTAGTGGGACTATTAATGAAAGCTGATGTTTTAAACATTGCTTTAAAAATTCAGCACGAAACAGTGATTGTGAATGCTGCTCCATTTTGCGCATTAAAAAAAAAAATTTATTAAAAAAACAAAAAAATTCTGGTTTCTATTTTGCACATTTGGCATGAGTTTGGATACTAAAACACTCAACAGAAGAAAAATCAGACGAACACTGAGCTCATGTTCTTCTACTGTTGCTTTGACTTCACTAATGTAACTTCACATTACATCTCAGTTTTTTTCATAGTTCTGACTTGAATTAAGCAGACTAAATGCTACACTGACTCTGGATTTTTAAATATAGCAGACAACATTTCTGTTGGTCTCCATAACCCTGGCGAAAGCAGTTTTTTTGCTTTGGTCCAGCATTGTGTTGGGGCTTATGTGCACTGGTTCACTGCTGCTGGAGCACGAGCTTTGGCATTCAAAGCTGAGAGAACTGGTTATAAGTTAGATATCTGGCTCCGAAGCACCACTGGAACCACTTTGGTGGAAACTTTTACCAGAGACAACTGGGATTAATAGTGTTCTTCCTGCTGATGTGCCCAAACTGTATCAATGTTTCTCAGCCGAATCCTCAGCAGGACATACCCACCATGAAAATGTAACTTTGTCAAAAGCTGAAAGCTGGAGGTTGAAAAAATGTAAAATATCTTCAGTGCTTTGTTTTATCTGATACCATAAAAAATACTTTATTCACCCCAAAGGGAAATTATATGAGTAATCTTTTTAAATTAATTTGAAAAAGTTATTTTCTAAATTAATTAAATTAGTTTCAATTCAAATGAACTGTATTTATTTTTCAACTGTCATTATAATCATTCACATCTTAATTTGAGCAGATGTGTTAAACCAGGAGTGGACATGACCCAGCATCTGAGAGCAGTGAGCCTGGCACAATTTCTCCAGATTTGGAAACTTATTTAATTTACTTGTTGATAAAAAAAAACAGTTAAAGGCAAATAAAAACTAGAAATAAATTTTTTTAAATGATTACACAAAAAAAGTTAAAATAGGTTAGAAGAATTATAATTAATAAAAAATAAAAAATAATGGTTTTATTCAGCTTCACCATCTGCAGCAGCTGCAGAGAATGTGGTGAATTTTCCTTATCAGGACTTCAAAGTGCAACATTTTCCAGTGTTTGAGGAAGAGTGTGAGAGAAAAGCAGCCAGGCCTCCTGGCAAAGTGTTGCTATGATGCCTCCACTTGATATGAACACACACGTCTGACTCATTTTGTCGGCCCTGAGAGTTCACCACTTGAAGGCAATGATTTACTTGTCCAAATCCTCCCTCTTGTTTGATCCCATGGGGAGCTGAAGCAGAAGTGGGGGCAAAGCTAGGTTACCAAAGTGTGTTTTTACCATACCCCTGCCCCCCTTTTCTTCTTCTCCAGCTCCTCTGCTTAGGTCGGCCATTTTGTAATTTACGGCTGTCATAAGGCCCGCTGTCGGCTATGAACAGTATGAGATTATATGAAACGCTGTCTACTGGCATATTTCACAAAGAAGATCAAACAAAACTAAGTGATTTCTTTTCTGAGGGCAATAACTTTTAGTGGAGCTCCCTTTCACAGCCTTGGAGGGGATGACTTTGCAAGATCTTGCTCTGAAGTATTCACTGTACTTTATGGAATTTAGCAGGAAAAACAGCCCTTGTAGCTTTAGACACTACTCATAAATTGGAGCCAAATTCTTCTCATGCAAAGTGCACAAAACTTACCAAACTTAATGCTTCTTTGATAGAAAAATTGAGCATGTATTTCCAACCCATCTGTCAAAAAGGCGATCTTGACTCCTACACACTCACACAAAAATACACAATCTGTAGTTTGCTAAAGCCACACAAAGGAGATATGGGAAAGAATCCATTTAGAAAAAAAGAAAGACAGAGGAGATTAAATACTTGCAAAGGTGATCTTTCTTCACACGCAGAAGAAATCACATGATTGTGGCTGCCAGGCTGATATCTGTGAGAGCTTATAATTATCTTCATAAATGGAAAGCTGAACAAAAGTTCATATGGATGATTTATGAATGTCCATTGTTAAAGTAGAATTTATTTAAATGAGTAAGTAATTATATGAATACGTACATTTAAAAAATGGCTATGGTTGTAAGGCTGACATGCTAAAGTTTTAGTAGGCTAATATTTGCTTGTGAGCACTAAACAAACAAAAAGAACTGATGACATTCAACTTGTTTTGCTGTTTAATCATTAATAATAAAGAGTAAAGTTTTTATCCAAATCACCAAGTAACAATAGTAGTAATACAAATAATACATTGGGAAATTATATTAATGCTGCATTTTTTTCAGCAATAATGATAATGTTCATTATGTATGGTTATTACTGCTGGCAGGATAACTCTTGTGTCATTCTGTGTCTTACGGAACACGCGTTGTTTCAATACTATGTAAATGGTAAATGGACTTGTACTTGTACAGCGCTTTTCTAGTCTAGCTGACCACTCAAAGCACTTCACATGCCGCATTCACCCCTTCACACACATTCATACAGCAACGTCTTAAGATTCATAACTACGTGCTTTCTAATCATTTATACACAGATTCATACCCCCAATGATACACTGGGGGGGCAACGAACCACCAACCTTCCGATTGGTGGACGACTGCTCTTCCTCCTGAGCTACAGCCGCCCTATGTGGACAGCTTTGTTCTTTATGTTCTTTATGTTCATCAACTTGTATTCTTCTTATGGATCTATAGAAGCCCTGTCTATGACTTGAAAGTAATTCTTGATGAAAAATCAAAAGTTAAAAACTGAAAATCTGAATATTTTCAGAGTATTGTCCATATTCACAACAGTGTTTTTGCTTCCCCTCAATTTTTCCTTAAAAGTAAAAAAAGTATAAAAATAATGCACTTTTTTTTTTACTTGTGGTCTTAGGCTGCACACTATATACTACATATACTATACACTTTAAGATAATTTTTACTGCAGATATACACAGATGAGCCATAACAATATTCTTATTCTTAAAAAGGCCAAGTCAGTTAAAAACCCTTTGTAGGAATTCATGCCCCTTTGTTAAAGTCCCCTGTGTTGTATGAAATGTCAGGCCATCCTAAAATTAATTTGGGTTCATTCTTGGGCAACAATATATACAAGAGGTAAATATCATAGCAATCCATGCCATAGCTGTAACAATATTCCAGTCTGGACCAAGGTGGATAGAGTTAGTCACCCATTCCTGAAGCCTGAGTCAGACGGGCTGACAACAAGCACACAGAGACAAATACACACAAATAAAGATAGAAATGCAGGCTTAAACACAGGGACTCGTTGCTCTCATTTGTGCACCTACACACACAAACAGCACCCAACAAGGGTGATGAGAAGCACCAGTTGTAGTTCTGCAACACTGATGTCAGCACTGAGAAAACTGAGGCCAGTTGTTAACACAGCAGATATATGAGTGTTATTCTTCCTCTGTGTATATGTGTGTGTGTATTGCTGCTGGGACTCCCTCAGCTAAACCAAGCCTCCTACACCTCCTCTTCCTAAGAACTCTCTCTCTCTCCCCATGTACAGAAGGATTGATGAGTTGCCTGACTTTTCTCCATCCTCCCTGTTTTTCTCACAGCATGGAGGAAGACGTAGGAAGAATGAAGACAGCCAACTCCATTTGTCATCATTCATTTCTGCTCACCTTGAAAGTGTGAAAAAAAATACTGCCATTGGTGAAAAAGAGCAATAAAGCAACCTGGGAAAGCACAACATTTATATATTGTGGAACTAACAGTTTAACCAAAGCAGCCACTACAAATCATCAAGTATTTTACATTTTGACCATGATTATCTAATGAGTTGATGGTTATCATGTACATAATTAGCAGCAGTGGCGTATTTAACATGTCTATTATTTAATTTCATTTAGTCTTTTGACAGAAATGTACATTAATTTCAGTCAAATTCAGAATATGAACAAACTAACATGGGTCTTTTTAAAAGTTTTTTTTCCCTAGTCCCTGTTTCTTAAAAAAGTTGCATCCATAAAGCACTCTTTCACAAAAAAAAATAAAATAAAATGTCCTTCTATATACAAAATGCAAAACACAACCAGAAAAGTTTCACAGTGACAACTAACTGCATATGCACAGAGTGCAAATGGCAGCACTTGCCCTATTAATGTCCATGACCGAATGACAATCCAAAGGATACCTTTTGTTTTATCCCCTTTGCCTGCTAAATAGTTCAGCGTGCAACTTTTCTGCAAACACAGACAGGTGAACCCCTCAAAACCACAAAGTTTTTCTCAAAGTTCCCTGACAACTAGTGGTATGATTAAGCCTTGGTAGTTCAATCTGTGTTGAATCATGTACCAGTAAACTCTGTAGTACATTCTGACACTTTGGTCTTCAGTATAGTCTGAGAGTACCTGTGTATTTATGAGTAAACTTGTAACAAGATTAGCACCAGCCATATCATTCTTGCATCTCCTGTTGTCATCTAAATAAAGGGGAATTTGACACAATATTTGACATCAGACCAAGGGGCTAGTGAACATTCTGACACAGTAAGCCTGACACCGTAGTTTTCCAGTCAGAGTCTGTGAAGTTTACCCAGGAATGCGTTTTACAAACAGGTTCAGTGCCCCCGAGTGTTTGCTCAAGGATGGTAAGCACAAAGGCATACAAAATCTGTATTCATCAAAATACCTGAATTCGTTCATTTTGCTTTGACAGATAAGTGAGCTCATGTGTCTATTAATCTGTTTTTCAACATTACTGTTCAGTTTGTATTCATCAATAGAACTCATGTTCAGTAATGAGCCGCAAGACAAAAAAGTCAGCAAGACAAGCATCAAGCGTGTTAACAAAACAAAAGCCACGTTCCATATAGTTATGCACATGATGCAATGCAAATAAATAAATGGTTTCAAAGTAGTCTCTTGTCTGTGCCCCATATTTCATTCTCACAAGTTGTCTTTAGAGCATGTCAAAATGTCAGTTGAGTTATGAAGAAAAAGATTTGAGCTGTATTTGATAGTAATTGTGTAGGGCTGAACTGGTCACATTGGTGTGATGTTTTATTGGCTGAAGGTTTTATTAACACTCATGCAGCAGGAGTGCAACATTAAAGACACAATTAAAGGTGACCCAGTGACCTCTCCATTTCATGGGGAATTCATGCAGACCTCACTGCCAGTTAATTCCCTCTTATAATGTTGTAAAAATAAAGAAGAACACTGACCTGTTAGGATCCATTAGATGTCACCAGGACAACAACATGGAAAGGACAAAAAGAGAGCACACCGGTTAGAGAATAGTTGTCAAGACACATGCTCACCAAGTAGATATGCACACACACTCACACTAACAAGTAGAGTGTATTTCACAAATCATAGGCTAATTAGTTCTCCACTCCAGGTGGTGACAGTTCAACTCTGCGGGGAGCAAGGCCAACCACTGTGTGTGTCAAGTGTCAAAGACCTTCTTAGCACCCCATCACCTTTGACCTCATGGGGGCTCCTATGCTATGAATAACATTAATTACATTGTACAAACACAGAGACACACTCAAGCATCAGGGAGAGATTTGAGGACTGAGCTTTTGAAAGTTAACACATCTTATAGGAATCCATATAACCTGATCACCTACATAAGATTTCTTTTCTAGAAGAGAGATGCAGCTGCCAGAACAAGCAAAGTAGAAACGGCTTATGATTTAATGAGGCTTAGCCCCTTGCTAATATACAATACTGACACATCATTGGATCGAATTATTGAATAACAGTATATCTGACACAGCTCACAATGTGACAATGATTAGTGTCAAGTGATTGTGAGCATTCAGAATATTAGCATTTGGTAACCTCAATGAGCACTTGAAAATAAAACATCCAGATTGCTACATTATTCATAAGAATGACTTATCATTAACCTAACAAATCAGGTGGTATGTAACAAAGAAAAGTGAAAGCAGTGTAGGAAATAAATACAGTAAATGAACCAAAATTTGGGACGTAATTGGATGAACAATTGGTCAATTATCATCTAGCTTAAACAATTTGGTTCAGTGGAGTGAAGCCAGTTCATAACACCTCTGGCAAACACCAAACTCTTGCTAAAGCCAGTTGGGAGAAGACATATTTTCTATATTTCCTTCATTAAAGACATGCAAAATATAGACTATGGAAAGCCAAAACTGTCATACTTAAAAGCAGCTTGTATCTGCCAATATGGAAAAAGGGTAATGACATGCAACTACAGTCTTGGGGCAGTTATTTTGTCAAAAGCACATCACCTTGGAGATGTGTTGACGGGTTTAAACACACTTTTATGTCTATGCTTTGTGCTCCACGTCATGTTTTTGGAACAGATGTTACTAAAGTAAATTTATTTATCACAACGTCACCCACCAGAACCAAGTATAGAACACATTTGATCTGATTTGTCAATACTCATATTCATTAGTACTTCATATACAGGTCTTCGAATTAGATGTGAAATCTTTACAAAAGTTGCAGAGACCAAATCTTCAATTTCTACAATAGCTAGCTTCATCCTGTTCGGTGTCAGTTATATTAGCTTGCAAAAGCAAAGGCCGAAAATAAGTGTTATAGCTTCCACCAGTGCTGGTCAGATGAGAAGGAAACATGCCCTCCACTTGGTGAGAGTTTTCCTCCACAGCAGCCAGACCACCTAGCAGTGGGAGCCTGGTGACAAGAGCTTTGATTATTATGCCTGCACTCCCTGCCAGGGCTAAATTTAAGTGTTCCCATAAAGTCCAGAAGAAATAAGACTTGGGAATGGCCTGGCCTGTGTCTGTGTGAGAGAGGGGAGAACTCTGCCTGCATGTGTGTGCGTGTTTGGGGTCTCTTCTGGTCAGCACTGTCGCACAGTCCGAGGGATAATAATAGGATGTGCTACAACTGACTGAGACCAAAGCCGGACTTCCCATGTCTCCCACTCGCTGGTGGCACTTGTGTTATTCTCTAAACACTCGCCGACCCCCTCCCTCCCTCATCTAACTCAGCCTCTGTGCTCACATCTCTTGCTTCATCTACATAAGACGCCTCCCTAGTGCATAGAGAAAACTGTAAGAAAAATTGGGACATTGTAGACATCCCCATATCTCCCAAGGAAATGTGGATTCCTTGTTTATCTTTGATTAAAAATAACTTTGGGAAGAGGCAGATCAATACTTTCCCTAAAACAAGAGAAACAAGGGGGGGAAAGGAGGTAGAGGAGGAGGAGAAGCAAACGGAAGGGAAGGAAAAAAGCGTGAGAAATTTGACGACATTTAGAAATGTGTGTATGTGTGTGTGACGGGTTGCTCTGAGTCATTCCCATGGCCTCATACAGTAGCCCTGACACTGCTACTGATTGTTCTGATGTTTTAACACTGACAAAATGGCTGACTTACACAAATAACAGGACAGTAAAGGGCTTAGAGGAGATGTTGGAAGCCATGTATGCTATATTAAGACCTTCAGAGGATGGGAGCATTGCAAGGCCATTCCCGCTTGTGCTTTCCTTGGCCTCTTTAAAAGGATCTGCTTATGGTTTCTGTCACAGATGCACGTCCATTTTTCACCCCATTAACAACTATCATTACCAGCCCAACTGGAGGCTATAATTGGGCCAGCTATGGAAAAGAGTTGTCAAAACACAATTAAATTCCAAACTATGGTAAGAGAGAACAGAGAAAATGGCCATAACATAATATTGCCGGCCTTCCTTTCCCAAAAATAGGAAAGAAAAACATGAAAACCATTATTTTACATTGGAAGGTTTTGGAAAGGGATTATGTAGACGGGTGATCTGAGCTGACAAAACGATAGGGCTACTGAAAACATAACAAATACTCTCTCTTGGTGTCAGAGATGAAGAATGGACACATTAAAGGCCTGTCCAAGGATCAAAAGCCAGGATTTGAGAGAAATGTAATTAAGAATAACTTAAAATACAATCATGACCACCATGGGCTCAAAACATAAAATTACTTTAGCAGAATAAAGATGTCCATGATGAATAAACTACCTATTCTGTGTTTCTGAAGCCAACACAAGCTGTTTGAAAAAAGCTCCATCAAGGCTTTCATGGAGCTTCAAGGAACTGACTTTCACGTATGACATTGCTCTCAGAAAATCAAGCGTAAATAGCAATCTTGATAAAATTTCAATGTCAACTAATCCATAAAAACTTGTGTGGAAAGTTGCAGCAAGATGTTTAAATTTCAGTGGTTCTTTCTACAAAAGTCTGATTTTTAGAAAGGTCTGTTCAAGAAAAGATCTCTTCTGTAGCCCAATATAACAAGTTTACTTTCAAAACAGCCATTGTATAACCACTGAAGAAGATTAGTAAATATTCTGGGGTTTAAACTACAGCGTTTACATCATCATCAGCGGACGGCTGCAGTGCAGTCAACCGCACGTCTCCGCCGTGCTTGTCAATCAGCAGCCATGTCAGCAGCTGTCTCTGGTTTCAGGTCACCCTCTGTGTCTGCTCGTAGCATCTGTACCTATGACAGATAGCTTGTCTTCTGTCTTCCTGTGGGCTCTGTCCATGTGGTGGGACATAGAGGGCATATGTTCTACATGGCTGGTCAGTGACCATTCTGAGGATGTGTCCCACAAAATGCAGCTGTTGTCTGAGTTTTTATCATTGTAAAGAGTTGATTGTTGGTTACATGATCAAGACTACAGACGTCATTTGTCGTGCTTAGCAACACCAAGAAGGTCACTAGCTTGAGCCTGAACTGGGCCTTACACGGTGTAGTTTGGATGTTCTTTCCTGTGTAGGTTTAGTCTGAGGTTTTTATTCTAAACTTACTGCATGAATGACTCTTTGTTGCTGTGTTGTACTACCTGCAACATTGAACTAACAACCGGTGCAGAGCATTGCCCAGTGGTGATTGGGAGATGCTATATCTTTTCTGCAATTGAACAGAATAAAAAGAGAAAAGAATGCATGGATATATTCAAAAGGTACATTCACATGTGTCCACACAATCTGAATATTTAACAAAAACAATGACACATATACCTACTGTTATAACACATACAATTGAAACTGTGACCCTTCCATCACAGATGAAAGTAAGGGCAATACAGTTGCCACTGAAACTTAGTCATGGACATGGAGGCGAGGACATTTTGGCTTCAGCCCTCAGTCAAAATAACATGTGTCTTGTGGCTGTATGTAGCCTACTATGCGAGCTACTGTCAGTGGTGGAATTAGCAAGGGTCCCTATTCCAGTTTTGCTGTTTTTGCCAAGAGCAAATCTCTTTAAAAATCACCCAGAGTGTGTCCTCTCAAATTCAAATGCAGACATTTTGCAAATATGGAAACATGATAGAGCACAATTTCAATTACAAAGCATTAAGAGGCTAGTAATCTAGTGTCTAACATGGCTGGCTGATTCTGCTCTAAAGGCCTGGGACAGTAGTGTCCAGTGCAAAAATAAAGTCTACAATGCCATATAGTCCTTGCAGTGTGTGTGTTAACTGACATAAAGCAGAGGAGGGTGGGTAGTGGAAGGGAGTCGCAGGGCTCTCTGCCTCTGTAATCTGGCCTGATTTATAGAGGCTAGCCCTGCTCTCCCCTTCCACTTCCACACTGACATACTGGGCCTCCTTCACTGGAGACAGCCTGGCGTCCACACACAGGCATGAACACACACACAAAGTCTTGTGGACAGACACAAGAACATACCCAGGCAGCACCGTCTCAGTTGCACAGTAGTGCACGCAACCAAACCACATGTGCTTTAACCAAATGAACACCAGATCTACAAATGAAAGGCACTGGAGTCTACATGATGTCAATATACAACAAAAATTATACCATGAATCAAACTATTGTGACTTGAAAGAAGATACAATTCTATAACTGCTTTTGTGAGAATTATATCAGCAACACAGAGAAAAAGTAAAAATGAAATTTAAATGATAATTCTTTGAAGAAAAAAAGTTTAGTTATGCCACATTTACCATTGGTTAGAAAACAACAAAACCATAATAAAATGATAATGGAGGAGGTTTGTGACAGGATGATAGAAAACTACTTCACTCATTAATGTATAAACAAAATGAATAAACAGCATAGTGCTTTCTTTGCTTCACTAAACACTGGCACTAGGCAAAAATGAGTTATTACAAAAGCAGTTCTTAGAGATACTGGCAGATATATTTGCTGAATATTCTTCTGTAAAACATATATTCTTTTGAAATGATGTCTTTCAAACAAAATTAAACAAAATAAACAACAACATAAAGCGCAATCCTACCTGCATATACATTCGATAATATTAACATGATTTTTAAAAGGCACCAACAGGTTGATCTGATTACCTCATTAGTACTTATTTGTACTAATAAAGCCCTTATTAGTAGTTTCATAGTACTTATTATAGCATATATTGATTTGGTTGTATAGACAGTAACTAATGTCTCTAGAATTCATATGGCCTGGGTTGGTGGAAGAGCAGAATTTCAACTATTTATACCATTCTGTCAAATCTTAAGGCCACAGCCTACAGCACATAACACGAACTGAAGCAACACAATAAATGATAACGGATAGATGCAACAAAGAGTATTCACATGCATTAGGCTATCGGACCACAACACCTTCGTGTGTGTGTGTGTGTGTGTACATGTGGATATACGATGAATCACACTGTATGGACAGGTGTTTACAGTGAAGCTAGGTTATCTGTCTCCATTACACCACCACAGCTCAACCTCCCAGGGCCATTATCTACTCAGACCTGCCTAAACACACACCCAGAGACAGGAAGCCCCACATGCTAACAGCAAGACCCTTTACACAAGGCCATGGCGTGAGCACATAATGGGCCTTTCTGTGGACTGTGGGCCTTGGCGCGATCCAACACCCAAACAGAGTCGACAAAGAAAAAGCACCATTCCTTTCGCGGACTGTTTTTCTTTGATCTGCGTTAACATTAGCACACATTCAGTTACAATTGTTTATTATACTTTTGAAAATTAGTTCAAACCAATATTCACTGCTGTTATTTTGGCAAATGTTTTAAAATGAGACAAGCTCCAGTCATTTTAACATCCTCTTACAGTGGTCAGATGTTGTGATGAAGCACAGTGAGACGCCTCCTTATCAGTTTTTAAAAACAATGTTCCAGTGGAATCCAGTTAATCCTGTGTGACACATGCTTTGAGTAAGATCAGATAGTATACATGTGTGCCTAAACAGCATGTGTGACCAAGAACACATGCATTTAGTTTGTTTACATATGAGTCATTTGCTGTTAGTCAAGTCTCTCTTTTTTGGACAAATGATGGGGTTCCTTTCTGATCTAATTCTTAATAACAATTTTGCTCTTCATACCGCAATACAGTTCTCATTAGATCCTCTCACTGCAATATTCTCAAGTATATAATATGCTGTGGCCAGTGTGTATAATTCAGGAAAGAGGCAAAAAACTTATGTGTAAGCGTAGAAGAAGATTTTGCATGTGCGGTCTACAGGCAATATAAGTAGGTGTCACTTTCACAAAAATGTTTGGCTCTGGTCTAACAGGAAAATATGCTGCTTTTTTAAACACTTCTGGCTCAATAGGCATGTTAAAATCAACAATGAGCGTAGAAAATGTGCTTTCTTCCCACGTGGTAGCATTTAATCAGTGTGAAAAGATGTACACAATAGAGCACCGCTGGCTCTTCTTGTTTCTGGAATTTTAAGACTTCTTGGTGTTGATTTTTTTTCACATGTTTAGCAGTCAAATAACCCTGTGTGTGATTTGGTCAGGAGACAGTACAGAAATGATTATTTCTCAGTATGGTACAGTTGGTAATTCAAACTCTAAAGTATGTGACATTTGCGATAATCTAGAAGTCAAGGACAATACTAACCACCAGAAAGGTTTTAAACAGCTGCTTTACATTGTAAAGTTGTTGTAAGGTACATTTAGTATCTCACCACACATTTTGAAGTAGATACGGTCCCCATTTCAAATATGCCTCATTTACATGTACATGGTGTGCACTTAGAAGTGGACTGTAATCTTACATATGTGACTGCAAGCCATAGATTTGGATAATTGTGATGAAGGTTATCAGAGTATGGGGACATTGCATTCTTTTAAAATACAAAAGTTGTAATCCCACATCAAAGAGTAAGAGTAATTTTGTTTAGCTTAAAAATTTCCACAAATCTCCCACATAGATTAAGTTAAAAATATGAATATCAGCCTTATAGTCATTAGAGGTGAACCTCTGCTTGTGTGATAACTGTGTGGGAGTGTAAACATTGTGGTAACCCCCAGGCCAGGTACTGTCTGCTCGGGTATATGAAGTGGTACCACCACTCTCCTACGCCTTTAATTATGAGCATTGGGGGGGGGGCATTTTAATGAAAATGGTCTACATCATAAAAGCAGATTTGACCAAGTTCATCCACAGTTCAGGCTCAAGGACAGTAAACACACAGACAACATGCACACCATTCACAAGAACAAAAACATTAGATAAGATTAGATTGTCTGAAACTGTTGTGATCCCAGATGGGAAAGAGGACGAATGCAGCTTTAAATTCTGCTGTACATATTTGGAAAAACTCAGGCATTAAATACAAAAACAGACCTAAATAGAATAAAACTTTAATTGTAGCTGAATATGTTTGATTGAAATGGAGCACCAGTATTGCAATCAGATAAATCATTATGGGATTGTACATGTATATCTGAAAAAAAAACATGAATATCAAGGTGCAACTTATTAGATCACCTGATTGTGTACCGGGTATATACAGCCTCAACTTCAAAAAGTCCAATATTTCATTCACAATAGAACATAGCAAACTATTCAAATGATCCATCCATTTTCTATACCCACTTAATCCAACATGGAGTTGCGGGGGAGTCTATCCCAGCTGTCGGACAGGTCCCCAGTCCATCACATGGCCACATAAAGACAAACAACTATCCACGCTCACACTCACTCTTAGGGTCTAATTTAGAGTTACCAATTAACCTAAGCTGAATGTTTTTGGGTGGTGGGAGGAAGCCGGAGAAAAGGCTCCAGCTAGCACTCAAACCAGGAACCCTTGTGCTGTGAGGCAACGGTACTAACCAACACACCATTGTGCAGCCCACCTGGAGAAACATGTTGCAACCTAAATAGGTTATTGGCAGCTAATCAGCAACATGTTTTGGTATAATAAGAGTACCTTAGAAAAGCAGAGTCTTAGAAGTAAAGATGGACAGAGGTTCAGCAATCTGCTAAAAATGTAAAGGTACTTAGGAACAATGTTCCTAAGCATCAAATTGCTTATGCTTTGAATATTCCGTTGTTTACAATACATAATATTATTCAAGATTCTAAGAATCTGGTGACATCTCTGTGCAAATGAATATTGGATGCATGGGATGTTCGGGCCCTCAGGTGGCACTACATTAAAAGCAGGCAGGATTTTGTCATGGAAATAACAGCATGAGCTCAGAAACAAGGATAATGTTTACACATATTTTGATAGGACATTTGAGTCTTGTTTCATGACTTTAGAAATTAAAGTAAGTCTTATATGATGTTGGTAGTGGCCATAACCACATTTCAATCCAAATGGACACTAATGGGAGAGTTTTGATCTTAATCGCTTTCATCAAAATGCTAAATGTGCACATTTCCTCAGGACAGGTTGTATATATCTCCCACACTGATGCCAGAAAATGATAGTGGAATAATGTTGTACTAAATAAACATGGTGAGTTTGTGCTTTCATTTATGATCTATTGGCGGAATGTACTAAATAAGGTGATAGATTTGGATAAGCCCAGCTTTTTGAATGCCATACATCAATATCATGGAGTGTGATATTGCCTTTGCTAGAGGCTAGTATATTAAAAAAATCAAGAGGATTGGATGTAAGGATAGAGAGACATGAGAAGAAGGGTGAGAGTCCAAGTGCAACTACTGACTAATTTATCTAACATCTATCTATCCCTGTCTCTCTCCTTTCCATTAGGTTTAGATGAAGGGAGAGAGGGAAGGAACCTAATTGGTGGGAAGCTGCTCAGAAGCCCCGACCTGAAACAGGATTAGGGCTACAGTGTGCGTGTGTGTGTGTGTGTGTGTGTCCACAGGGGGTTAGAGGAGAAAGCAGCATCCTGGCAGGACATTAGGGACTTGGTTCCCAGCAACGACTGCAACTCTCCTGCTAAGGCTTCATAAGTCTCTCCCTGCTGGGTTAATGCTGCCTTCCTCTGGGGGATTCCCACTTTTTCTCAAGACTATGCCCATCAAGTTCTGGCTCTCTCTTTGCCAAATGACCCAGAGTTCGGCCATTTGCCTCCCTTATCTGTCCTTTCCCAGGGCTGTGGTACTCTATCCTTGTCACCCGTCTCTGTCTGTCACCCACTCTGTAGTCTGATGTATAGTACAGTAGTCACATCATGTAACGGATCAGCTTAATTATGGCCTGTCTTTCTGAAATCAAGAAATAATACAGTAGTTTGCCAGACTGTTTTCAAATCAGACGACACAAACAGACATATGCATATGTACAGACATTTTACAGTCTGAGAAAGCAAATCTGAAGTTAATCTGAGTATTTCATTAATCGTGACTTTTTATACTATGCTGCATACTGGTCTTAATATTGTGAAGCAATAATAAATTAACAAGAGAAGGAGTGTGTGCTACTTTGGGTGTGTTAATGTTATGTCTACATTATTTGTTAAAGTGTGCCAGTGCCATGTCTGAGACAATATAGCGCTTTTACTAATAATTTTCAGTGGCAATCTTAAAAGAGAAACCCGATAAATCCATCCATCTATACCTGGTCAATCCAATTCAGGGTTGAGGGGGCTAGAGCCAATCGAAGCTGCTATCATACACAAGGGATGGGTCAACCGGACAAATCACCTTATCAAATTATTAAATAAAATCACTTTCCAAACTTCTACTTCATGGTATATCTTGTTGGCATTTAGTCCACAGCATTTCTTCACAGTGTTTAAGTCAAATTACGAGGAAAAACATCTGCTACATGCTAACTAGCTACATGCTAACAGAGTTCCCACAACTAATTCCATCGACTATTGATATGTCTTGTATAACATGCATCTAAATCATGCAAATATGACATGTAATAAAACTCTGACTCCAGACTTTGGTTTTTTACCTCACCTCTTGTTATGTATATCTGATCATTAATGTTAATGTGAGTTACATCTTAATAATTTAATGACATGGCTATAAAAAACAGATGAAACTGACAGATCTAAACAAACTTTGTGGATATCTATTTTACATGATCCTATATGGTAAACTTTCATAAACAAGATTCACGTTAACATTTCTGACACAGCTTGTAAGAGACAAACATGCACCATAGAGTCATAAGTCAGACACGGCATCTGAGGAGTGATGGCAGAATACTCACAAGGACAAGCCATCAGAAGACCACAGTTTAATGACAGTCTTGGAGCTCCTGTTTTAATTTAGACCCTAAAGTCCCCATCTGCTGAAACTGAGTTTTGAACCTTGTTTACAACATCCATGAAATGCTTTGTATGTGCAACAAGACATATGAACAAAGTCAGCAATCAATGCAATGGCGGGGGATTTCTGCTTTGAATCTCCAGAGCACCACCTGCAGTCTCAGAAGGGCAAGGTTAGGCAACTCATTGCCAACATTTGAGGAACCAGTCCTGACTACTTTAAGGACTTTAGAGCTAATGTGCATACTTTGTGAGAATGCAAAACCAGGACAAGCTATGAGGAGAGGTTAGCCAACTGATATGAGCAGCCAATAGCATTAGTGGCTACTGTAGCAGTGACTGTAAACACACAAACCTTTGATCGAAGTATCAAACCTGAAGAATAAAAAAATTCCGTTTTCACTTAAAATTGCTTTAAACAATATTAAATATGCACCACTCGTTAGCCAATCCAGCAGCTGTTAAACGCTATAGCCCTGGCCTGTTAGATGCATATGCTAGGATATGCTAACAGCTTCTCCGCAGTCGCCTAGCAGCTAGGAAGGACCAGCCAAGCCATCTACTGGCCAGGAGCTACAGCTGTGGCTCAGAACCAAACGTTTAATTTTCTTTAACTGTTTCATTGACAGAGAAACTAAAACTAGTTCGGAGTTAGGTTTACGCACCAAAGACTGAGGGAAAAAGCCTGACATTCCCAGTAAAGTAAAGCTATTTAGCTCTTCCATTACGGTACTCTGTTTTCTTCATAACCTTACCTGTTATGACACACATATTTCATGAAAATAATGTACATCATGTTTACATGTTTCTTCTTTACTTTAATTGTTCTTTAATTTCTCCATTGTGTTTACATGAAGCTTGCCACATCTAAGACTTTCCTGTTAATGTCTTTACCTATGTTTTATGCTGGCATCTTCAATGACAACACTTACAGGATACATTATAGGTATTTTATTAAATTTTTTTGGTTATTCGTGGCATTAATGGATGCATAAAACACCACAAAGCCACTTTGATATTTTTGTACCAATTAGATGGAAGAATGGGAGGATGAGAGACACACTGAGAGGGGATGCAGCTGAGGGGTAGTAGGGTTTTCACAACAGTGGCACAGTGCTAAAATTGTTAAGTTCCCATGCTAACTTGTGTTTACCCTAAGCTATTGCTGAACATTCACACACGCAGTTTGCCCTATCATGCTCCCTCCTTGTAATTTCTCATCGACCCCCCTTCCTCTCATCCCCCATTTTTTCCCCCTCTGGAGTCTGTTAGGTTATGTGAACGGCCAAGGAGGAGGGCTGAGAAAAAGACAAGCAGAGTGTGAAACTAGAGAGAGAGAGATGTTGTAGGGTCATCACTAAGTCATCATATTCCCTGGTATGGCTAACTGTATGGTGTGTATGGGTGTGTATGTGTTCAGCTGCTTTCATAAAAGTGGGCGTGCATGTTTGAGTGGGTGGTGAAGTTTACACATTCCACTGAACATGTGTATGTGTGTCTTAGCACGTGCATATGTGTGGCAGTAGTGCGGACATTGGTGTGTGTTTCTGTCAGTGTGTGCGCTTCAGTTGCACCTCTACATTTAAAACCAGATTAAAAACTAAATGTTTTGTGCCATCTTATTTCAGATGTGGTCTTAAGTTTGGCAGCCTCTGATCAAATCATATCTGTCACTTTCTGCCTCTTGATATTTTTAACACATATTCCTAAACTTGTGTTCGAGATATTTTGACAAGCAAACTTTTTGTTCTTAGAAGAAAGGTGTTGCAATACTGCAGTGATGTTACATGTAGTTTTCACATTTGAATTTATGTCCATCACCTTTTGTGAGCTTTATGCTTACAAAACATTTAGGGTTATGGCAGAAGCCAGTGCTCTTGTTGAATACCAACACATCTGTCTCTGTGAGTTTGCCTTGTAATTGACTGAGACGATGACACCACCATTGTAGGCTGCATGACAATAGCCTCTCTCTCGACGGCAGAAAAAGTAAATGAACGTAGGCTTTAGAAGGAGACAACAAGAGGGGGGACACAACACAACCCCTCTACATTAGCGGTGCCACTCAGTTCCTCTGAGTGAGCATCACAGAGAATCTATCTGGGACTCTGCATGCAGATATAGGTGTACAGGAGAGCTCGCCAGCGGAAGGCTCTACTTCTTGAGGAGGCTGAAGAGGTTTGGCATGAATGCCAACATCATCACTGAATTCTACAGGCGCTCAGTCGAGAGCCTGTTGATGGGCTGTGCTCCAGTATGGTTTGAAAGATACCCAATAGAGAGAGGTGGAAGTGGCACAGAACATAATGGGCAAAAATCTCCCAACCATCCAAGATACACACCACAAGCGATGCCTACAGAGGGCACACAGCAATATCAATGACCCCAGTCATCCTACAGACCAACTGTTCTCCTTGTTACCATTGGACAGGTGGTACAGGAGCATGGCAGCACGGACTTCAGAACAGTTTCTAGCACCAATCTATCGGACTTCTCAACTCCATAGTTTAACATCGTTACCCTGCTGTCTGTGTATTCCCTCACTGCACTAGACTTTATTACTGTTTACACACAACACTGCAACATTGAGAACATTTTCACCCCATGTAATATTGTGACAGTGCACTCATTACTGGCTAAGCACTTGTGCATATCTTTTTTAAGACACTGTTTTGTCCTTATAGCATGAGAGCTATTGCGCATATTTTATATAGATTGTGCATGTTTTATTTTATATGATTAGACAGTGCACTTCTACATGGCAACTGCACAATACTTTTACACTGTAAATACAGCTTTACATTTACACTATTTGCAATATTTGTCCCTGCACTTCACACACCAAGCAATTCGCACCCCAGCATTTTGTAAATACCCCTCTACTCTATATATTCTTTATATTATATGACCTTTTTGATTGTATATGCTCTTCTTATTTAGAACTCGGTTAATGTTTTTACAAAATGCAGCAAGCTGAGTGTTGACTCCCACTGTGTTAACATGCATATGACAAATAAACTTAAACTTAAGACTTGTTATCTGTCCAATGGTTTGGGTTATCAGTGTAATAAGAGATAATGTAGTGCTATCTTCCAAAAACATACCAAAGAGCAGGCTTTAACGACTCATTGTGCATGTTCTAAGTGAATCCTTAATCAAAACAACAGTTTCAGTGGTAAAGCCTGGTTCCTTGACCCTAAATTTATCGTGCCAAGTTCTCTCAGCCTATTCCATAGCCAGTAGTGAGTGGCTTTCCCTGGAGCTTCAGATTGATGTATCCCAAAGCTTGTGTGTCTCTTGTCATCTGGGCCATTTGTTGTTTCCCCGGTCTGCCACTGAAGGCTAATGCCTGTGACCCTGCAGTGTGTGATGGTTACCGGTAGAGGACCGGCTCCCTGTGGTTAAATCTTGCTATCCACCAAACAACCGCACTCTCAGGACACAAGGAACTTGACCTTTGAGTTAAGTCAATTTCTGGTCCAAAGACCAGACTGAACCGTTTTTCTGAACTTTTGTAAGAAACAAAGCTGCCTTTTTTGGAGTGGCTCTCTTGTTTCAAACATCCCCCTTTTTACTGCTTTTCCTGAGACACTCAGCTCTCTATCGTCCCCATCACATCCTTGTTCACATTCTCTGCCCTCTTTTTCTTTAATCTTTTCGACCTCTCCTCCTCTCAGCCTGTCGAAATATCTGTGTGGCCTGGCTTTGCCTCTCAACAGTAACTCAACCCATAAACAAACTGCCAAACATGCTGTAATCACAAACCCCAAGCTGTCAGACATTTAGAGGGCCACGTTTCATCCTGCTACAAAAAAATCAGAGAAAGAGGAGAAACAAATAAGACAGCTCTAACGTTTGAGCCTCTTCCTCTTAACAGATGCAGTGTACAGTATCAGTTTGCAAAAGTATGACTGGGAGGAGAGATAGTGAAGGAAGAAAACATATCTTTGAGGAGTTCCACATTGCCCCTTGCTGATCAAAGTTTTCTGCTGCCTTTGTGGCTAATTGTGGGGATTATCAGTAAATGCTTGGAAAAGATGGGGCTTGTTTTATGGGGTTTCTGTCTCACACACTCTTATGGACACACAGACAAACAGAGTCTCTGCATATGTTACTATGTCAAGCAACTGTCTAGGAAATTCTCAGCTGCTCTCAGATGTATAATTCAAGATTTTGTGTATTTTTTGGAGAAAGACAATGACAGAAAATAGGACAGTTGAGCTGACCGAAGAGTAAAATACTAGTTTTTAAAGTGGCAAAAGGGGTGCTGGTTAGCTTAATGGGTTGAGCAGGCATCCCATATGCAGAGGCTTAAGATCCTCGACACAGCTGTCCCAGGTTCGAGTCCCGGCTCAGGGCTCTTTGTCCTTCCCTTCTCTCTCGTTCTCTGCCCTATTTCCTGTCAAGTTTCCAATAAAGGCCACTAGTGCCAAAAAGAAGGGGAAGCAGTCCAGGAAACATGAAAATCAGACATAAGATGCACACATACACACACTGTATGTGTTTTACATACACACAGAAGCAGACATATCCTGTCATGTTGATCTAGTTTCAAGGACAGTGGCGAGACTGGAAGGTTTAGAGTTTAGAGTGCCAAACGACTTGTCAGTGTCAGTTGCAAAGCTGCCTCCCCTAAAGCCACTTCCCTCTGCTGAGACAGTCAGACACACATGTACATGCTCAAAACTGTGGTCAGCTGAGCGGATCCTAAGTGAGGTCAGGAGCAGTTTGGAAACACATGCACTCAGCTCACAAAGAGACTTTCTTTCTAGGGTTTATGAGTCTTCTCTATAGTTTGCCTGACCACAAACACACACTCTGACATACACATAGAGTTACACATCGGTAAGGGCGAAAAAAAAATCTCACACAAAGCTGATATAGCGGATATGGTTTTGTGAAGGCTAGAAGGGTGTATGGTTGGCGTCAGGTCCAAGCAATTATCAAAGTGTCCAAACCTCTTTCAGTCAGCCACGGCGGAGCCAGACAGAGCTCATACACACTCACACAGAGACCAACACAGCTCTCAACTCCAACCTTGGGATTTGCCCAGGATAATTCTACTTCTATTCACCATGTAGGGTTTTACAAGGTTAGGTCCAAAATCTCTGAGCCACTGCTAACTATAAGCATACTACCAGCTGGCCCTTGGCCTCCAGTCTGAACGCTAAAGTGCTTGATTCTGGCTTACTGAATGGTCTTTTGGGCCCTGAGCCCTGAAGACCATTCCAATAAGATGAGCAAAGATGACAATGGCAAGCAGCTAATCTTGTCTTTATGCAGCCTTTGTCTGTAAGTGGGGGGCACTTGTAAAGGCAGTGCTCAGGTAGGACAGTGTGTCAAAGGTTAAGCTGGGAGATTCAGACTTGCACACACAAGTTAATTAAAGTTTGTCTAAGGGGGTGAGAGTGTTTCTCAAGAAGGCCGCTGGAGTCTGAGGGCTCGCCTGAGAAAGGAATGCTGGCGACTTCAAAGCTGGCTGACTGCTGCCAAATTGTTTTCAGAAAGTGCTCTCATAGATAAGACATGACTAGAAATTATTAATGAGCAATTTTCTATTTTAAATGCATGGCATCACAGAGAGAAGAGTACATATTAACTGGACGGGTCAATCCAAGTAAGCACTGTTCTTATTAGCTCCTAAATAACTATATAAAAGCATGTACAGCAAAATCTGGCTTATAAAGGGAAAACAAACTAAAAAAGAAAATCAATATGCACCTATCTTAGTTGTCAATAAATTCATTAATTTGTTGTAAAAATAGCAAAGATTTTTTTCTTTCTATTTTGCTCTGCTAATTCATTAAAACAGAACAATAAAATACATCTCTCTGGGCATGAGTTATTCTAATGAGGAATAAGTATTTATTTCCAAACTTTCTAAAATAAAAGTATGGATAGTCCTTATCTTACAGAATTTGGGGGCCAGGACTTTATTCTTCTTGATTGATTGGCTATCAAGCCAGATGTTGGATGCTGGAACAGAACTGTAAAAATGCTCCACTGTACAGCAGAGTTACGAGTGAGCAGCCTGCCAAAAAATATACAAATAGCAGGTGGTAGTTTCAATTAATGATATAAAAACAAGCAAAGCACAGAGTATGAGTATAAATAAATGTGCTGTCACTGGCAATAATTGGCACAGCTAGATTAAACAAAACTATTGTATTAAGCTGCCCATTGTCTATGACATGATAGAGCTGTGTATGGATTCACGAAAAGACTATCAAACAAACATATAATGTTTTTTTTTTTATGGGTTGACATTAATGGACAATTATTTAACAGTAACGGCTTTCACCTGTTCACCAACAACTGAGGGCACTTTCAGCTTCAAGCGTCAGCACTGGGGGTTTTAGCAGAACTAGGTTGAGTCACTTGAAAAGAAATGGACAAATTTTTTTAAAAAGGAACAAAAGAGTGAATGAAGAAACAGACAGCAGACGCGTAGAAGAGGAAGAGAATAACCTCGAGAGGGATATAAAAAAAAAGAGTAGTCTGCAGAAAGGGATGGAGAGGAAGGAAGGAGGATGAGGAGAGAAGATGAGTAGACAGTGTCCTTTATGTATTGGCTAAGTGTCTCCTAAGGCTTTTGTAATGCTTTATACAGACCCACTTTCCAAGGTCGTTGCATGGCTGCCTTCCCCAGCTGTTTTCATATTCAGTTTCAGCCTTGTGTCTCTCTCCTGTGTTTTTTTCCTTTCTATCTGTGACTGAAAGGCAGATTATTACCCAGGGGCAACAGATTATCCACAGAAAAAGACAACAAAGATGACAAAAATAAATGAGAGGCTGCCAAGGTTTTAATTCTGACTACGATGGAGGAGGTCAGCATACACTGGTGCAAATGCACAACTATACAAATCTATGTGTTATCATTGTGATACTGAACCACGCACTGCCACAGCCGAGCTGTGAGAATGCCACACAGATCCCATTTATATAATCCCAGCAGTCAACCTGTGTTTTTCATATTCTCTGCATAGTCTGTTCTAATACAATCAACAACGCTGACAAATCAAAATCTCTACTTGCACGGCATGTCAGTCCTATGGAAGAAAATAACAAAGAAAAGTTATATTTTATTTCCATATCTTAGGTAGGTTTTCTTAGGTATCTTTAGGTAGTCTAACACTTCAATTCATATAAACCTTTAACACCTGTCTGAATACTGAGACTCTGAACTTAGTTTTCCATCTTTGGAAGTGTCCTACTTTCAACTGAACAAAAACAGAGGTAATGGCTATGTACAGTGACTAGTCCATAAAATTTGGTTAATCTTCTCAAAAAGCCAATTGTTACAGTAATATTTTATAATTTAACATTAAAGAAATACAGTTCCAATGAACTGGATTGAAATTATTTGGACTGAATATGACTGTATGTAATTGGACTTACAACTTTTTTACTTTACTTTAAAGGTGCCTTGAGATAACTTTTGTTGTGAATTGGGGCAACATAGAAGTAGATCAAATTGAATTCTCCACTCACTGTATGTTCATTCAAGTTTCCCCAGGAATGTCCAAATGTTCACATAATGTTCAAAGTCCATACTTGATGCTTTAGTGGTGCAATACTACTATTAAGTGGAAATAGAAAAAAATTAAATTTTATTCATGTAACAAAAAAAAGGTAAGTACTGTACAAAGAAGGCAAACAAGTTAAATTCAAATCCAATTACATACAAGCCAATTAAATCCAAATCAGTACAGATAAATTCCAAATGAACAAATCCAACCCAATTCAGTCCAATTACATTCAACTATTTGATAGTTGTTGTGTTTAGAGAGCCATTACCTCTGTTTTTGTTCAGTTGAAAGTAGGACACTTCCAAAGATGGAAAACTAAGTTCAGAGTCTCAGTCTTCAGACAGGTGTTAAGGGTTCATATGAATTTAAGTGTTAGTCAGTGATATGTTTCTTCGACCCCAGACAAGTACCCTTTATGAAAGAAAAGGAGATCATTTCACCTCACCATTCCCTCTTGCTACGACATTACAAAATGATTTGTGATTATTGTCATCCAGTCATGCTAACTGTAATCCCCTGTAGGTAACTCTAGTTTCAGTACTGCAAACCAAGATCACAACTTGGTGTAAATGCAGTCTGATTCAAAGTCCTTTCAAAGTCCTTTCTACATTTCTTTAATCCAATGATGTTTTCTACGTTAAAGTACTGAGGAAAAGATAATAAGACCACTTTTTTTAAACTTTTTGACTGCAGTCTACTGCATATGAAGGTGTATACATATATATAGCTGATGTGTACAGGTCAAGTGGTTGTCTGACTTTGATATTGTGTCTGGCAATAAAGTTGACATAACAGGCTACTGAAATGCTCTAACAATTTATACGACCTCAAAAAACATGTTATTTATGTTACATGTTTACATGTTAGTTATATATTAACTGCAGCTCGCTTAAAACACAGGAGAACATTACAAACCTGACTCTCACTTCAGTGTCTTTTGAGTGACATTTGTAATTGTGTTGGAAACACTTCAACAACATGGTCAGTAACAAAAAAGGTCTCTTCTCAAGTCCTGTCCAGTGCCTGTGGAAGACAAACACCTATAGATTTGTGTTTGCTGTCAGAATGTCACGTACATGTGGCAGGAAAATCACAGGAATGACCCCTCTATGACCCCTTTTACCATCTGCTTTAACTGGGCTACGCCGGCCCCTCAGTTTGCCTGCCTACACGGTTACTGACCCATTCCACATGCCAAAAACAAGACAGATGCCCCTGATACCATCCCCCCCCAAACAGCATTTCACCATCTCTGCCCATCATACAGAGCAGACACCCAGACCTCCTCCATCTTCCTCTTCTTCCACTGTCACTAAGCTAGTTGCTACCCTCAGTCTGTGACGAGACATATGCTATGTGATGATGACAGGATTTGGGGTGCTGCCCACAGGTTGACTTTACAGGTTGCGGACATGTTTACATATGTATGGTGTTATAGTGGCTATGAAAGACTACCAAAATGCCTCTGCTGCATTCATCAAGAATATTTTACATATGGGCAAAACAGAAGTCCAAAAACACATTGAGACATAAACTCTTGCACATTCATATGTGCAGCCGACAACACACGCACATACACACGCAAACACGAGGCCGTGGTCCATCCTCTGACCGGTCGGTGACCTGACAGCCCAGCAGCTGCTAGCTGTTTGATGTTTCACTCTGAGGATCACATTTCATTTCCAGACTCTTCAGCCAATAGGAAAGAGAAAGAGAGAAGAGGGAGGCTCTTCTTCCTATTTTCAATCTTTAGCATCATAGCACCACTGACCAGAGGCTACCAAAAAAATCCCTTCTTGTGCTATCAACAGTTAGACAAGTTTACAAATGAAGTTACTCCAAACATGCTGGGAGACACAAACGTTCATAATCTCCCACTTCAGAAAGCAATGGAGCTGAATGCACCAACTGAGATTCAAGTTCACAATGACAAAATGCATTCACACCTTTAGGTCAACTGACAGGGATGTGAGTGTGTCTCCAGGTTTGTGCCTTTATATGTGTGTGTGTGTGCAGCAAGTGGAGACAGGCTGGATACTAGGCCCTCTGATTACATGAAGTCATCACATGACAGCAGTGTTGACCGCTGCTCTCAGAGATGTGTGCATTCACACACGAGCTTGTAAGGCCATCATATCCAGTCATACATAAGTAGATACTCATCCTTACTACTGACACAGATATGCCCACTTTTGTATCTTAGTGCTTTTGCATTAGATTTGCTTTTTCAAGTTTTGAGAGACAGTATTCATGAATGCAAAGTATTAAGGTTAAGAAAAATGCATTTGTAAATGTGGAAATGTGCAGCAAATATCAAGCATTTGAGAGTGTCCTGAAAGAAAAAAAAGAAAAGAAAGAAGACATAGGCCGTTAGGACCTATACATAAAAAAACACAAAAAGAGATAGCTGCTCTTCCACAGTAAGGCATTTCAGTCTTAATGTGTTTCTAAAAACAGAATAAGGAGGGAAAAATAATGGAAAATCACCACACTATACCCCTCACCTATACATATTGAAAAAACAGATATGATTATTGTGTCACAACCACAAGGACTAAAAAGAAACACTATGAATGAAATGGTTCCAAAATGGTTAAAGTAGTTTGGATTTGTGATGGAAAAATAATATCAATTTGATAAAAGACAAAGTGTAAAATGCCACATGCTGCACCTCATAAAATAACATAACAGAAGAGGTGTATCTTTGTTCTTTCTTGTCTTTGCCTCTGCTGTTCAGAGTGGATTTGGCTTCTTAGTGTGTGGCCACTCAAGAGTGAGAAGAAGAGGAGACTGCCTCGGGCTAAAGGGTAGCTTCAGTCATTTCACTCAAAATGAACACACACGCATGCGCGCACACACACGTAAAGAGGGTCTCAAACAAGCATCTTCACCAGGAATTCAAGAAGAAGGAGGCTTTGGCGCCATGCATGGTTGCTCACCGTCAACTGACTATACACACACACACACACACACACACACATAGATGCAATGCACTTGAGAGGCTGTCACAAACAGAGAAAATGTGCACATCCACTTACTCACGTTCCACAATCACATAAAAGCAACTTCTTCTGCTAAAAGCATTGTGTACAGCACAGTGCATTCCTTCCTGTCAGAAAGTGGGATAATCATTCTTTGTTGGTGAGAGGGAGCAAACAAGAGGGCCTGACATGTAAGCTTATTGCCTTCTTTAGCCTTAAGCTTTCTTCGCTAATACTGCTCGCTAAAGGTGTTTTTTCACATTGTGTCAGGAAGGAAGGGGTGCTTTCATTTAGCAAGATTGTCATGAGAAGTTTAAGTCCAGTGAAAAGTGAAATGGGCTGGCTGTGTAGAAGGCAGTTGTACATTTAACAGACAGAAAAAAAGTCCACATTTCCATTCATCCATCCATAACTGTTTATTTAAGTTTACTAATGAAGTTACTCCAAACATGCTGGGAGAAAGAGTACCTGGCCCTTTGCGTTGTATTCAGTTAACATACTACTTTCATTACTTGACCATTTTTTATAGTGTGTGTTACAGGGACATCATGTAAGTACTCAAAAAGCTTAGATTTGTCCCAGTGAAGAAGAATTCATAGAAATATGCAGGATGAATTTTCTATATTCGAGAATCCAATTGAGGATGAAACAATTGTTTACCTCCACGGAAGCCTTTGAAAAAAGGAAGACAGATACATTTCAAATGTTGTTGCAAGAAGGCCTGAATTTTGACAAATTCTACTCAAAAGCTTTTAAAGCCTTTTGAAGAGTTCTGAAATGATTGTGATTAATGACTGTAAGTGAGTGAGCACAGGCATCTACAGGAGGCAATAAAGACAACCAAAGATGCACATGCACACACACACACATACTATTAACTTAGCATGGACATATTGCCTTGATTGTCTGTGACCTGTTTCCTTGGCCTGGCTTACCCTTCTCAACACTACCATAAACATGACAAGGCTTTGGGATCAAAGCTGTCTCGGCCATCAGCCCACTTACATTCAGAGACACAGAGCCAGACACACTCACAGATGCTGCTTTAACTCAGAGCAAGCTCTTTGTCTTTAACCATCATCAGTCTTATTAGAACTGGTGGTCCAAGAGTGTTTCCACATCACACAGCCCTTTCTGGCAGAACTCAGCTCTGCAAAAAGGCACTGAAGGCCTCAAGCTTTTCTGCCTCTGAGGGAAAACACTGTGGAGATTTAGGTCTTTAGTCCCAGATCTGTACCCTCAAATGAATAGTGACAGAAACTGTCCTGTTTTCAAGATGGCAAATGTTCCTTTCTGCTGCCAGTCTGTTGCAAAATCTCACTTTTCTATAAAATGGGTGAAGAACCAGAAATTCTAAAGGTGATATTGTTCATTAGATAATCAGAAGCATAACTGATTGTAGATGTGTTGATAGTATGCTTTGCATTTCAGGCTGAAAATAAAAAGTTAAAAAACGTGTATCACAGAGAGCAAACTTAAACATGTAGTCTAAAGCTAAGTCTAAGAACCGAGTCTAAATTTTAGTGAGTAAATGTGAGTGCAGTGAAAAGCAATCACAAGTGCCAGTAATGTCATGAAAATGGTAATACTAGCTTTACATTTTCCCATATGAACTATAAGTCTGTCTTATGTCACGATAACACGATAAGTTTTGATCATTCATATTTTCCTGATTACAGCTATGGACAATTGCACCTCTTGTAGATGCCTTTTATGTTTTTCCAACTACAGAAAAAATCTACATAAACCATTTTTGCTGCTAATCGTGGCAAAAAGAAACGTGATACTATAAAGAGTAGATATGTTTATGACCTTAGACCAATGTGACATAAAATTGTGATCAAAGGCTGATATGGTAAAATAAACAGGAATCAAATCTTATTAGAATAATGCAAACTAGTGGAGCTAGCTGTTGAGACAGTGGTGTGAGGAGGTGAGATGAAAAAAAGAAAGCAAATCTGGCATTTAGGCACTGGGAAAGGCATGAGAAGATATGCTACCTGACTGGAACTCGTCCTGTGAAAGCCATTAGTCCATATTGCAACACTCCACAGCAAGCCATTCTCAGCTTTGCGTGCAAACACGTGTGTTTGTGAGAGTGTGCATTAGAGCTGCTTTTACAGTCCCTGCTAACCAGTGAACCAGCTCAGCTGTGTTTGCCATAAGACTGAGTGCATGAGCATTACAAATATGACCAGTGTCTGACCTTGAACTTTCAAATTCTTTCCTCTAACATAATCACCTAAACTGAAACTTTTTAAGAAAACAGACTTTTCTACCCTTCAACAAAAAATCAGTACTAAAGATAATGTTCTTCCAAGCAATCTTGAAAGAGCATCGTAATTACTAGGTTGTAGCCACAACTTTAATTTCTCTTTGTAGTACTCTCATTCCCTTATTTTGTCCAGAAAAAGTGTTATAGTGGCTTTTAAAGTTGCTCACATCCCTTGGTGTTTTTGCTATGTTTTGTGTTGCATTAAAACCTGTAATCTTCATGTACTTTGGGGGGAGATTTTATTTAAAGATATTGACCTAAAAAACCTCATTATGCCTGACCTGTTTGGAGAGCTCATTGGTTTTCATGGTGTTGCTTGCTTGGTGGTACCCCTTGATTAGAGGTGTTACTGTCCTTGGGTTCTTTCAGAACATAGTGTATATACAGTGAGATCATGTGACACTTAGATTGCACACAGATAGATTTTATCTAACTAATTTGGTGACATCTGAAGGCAACTGGTAGCACCATATCTTATTTAAGGGCTTCATAGCAAAAGTAGTGAATACATACGCATGCATTACTTCTTTTATTTAACTTTTCTTTCCTTTTTACAAAATTTAAGTTAAATGTTCAGTTAAATGTACTTAAAAATAGCCTCTTAAAGCTACATAAGAGGCTATTTCACTACAACGGTAACACTCTATTGAGGGACAATTTGGAACTATGATATTAAAAGAATACGTTGGACATGATGTAAGCACATTTAAAAGATAAAACAAATGGGTTACAAAGTATAGCAGAACAAAAGAAATGTTAAAAGCAAATGCAGACACCCATGAAGACAGGCACACACATACACACACACACCCCTAAACACACACAGGCTGTGGACAGGTCCAACAACACTTCTGAGACTGTGATCCCACCTCTGCTTCCAGTGTGTAAAGGGTGAAAAAGGAGGAGGGAGAGATGCTATGGAGCTAAGTGCGTAGGTGTTAGCTCTCTGCCTGAAGACATAAAGTAGCACTCTGGGAGTCTGGGACTCCAACTCCCAAAGAGCTTCTGACACAAAATGGACACCTCAGTCTCAGAATGCCACTCTACATTTAGAGGGAAAAAGGTCAGCCATTGCTGTTTTCTGTCTGAGAAAAAACAAAGGCATGATACATTAGATCTCAATAGTTTTTCTTATGTTCTTCTTCTTTGCTTCTGTGTGTGTGTGTGTGTGTGTGTGTGTGTGTGTATTTTCGTACAGTGTCTGGAATCATCCTTGTTATAGCGACTGCCTGTTGCCTCTCCCACCTGAGCTTTATCGATGTCCTTTTACATTTGGCCATATTTATCTACTTCACTGCCTTGTCCTAATGTCTACATATTTCATATACAGTACACAGTATTTGTTTTTTTTGCAGTCCACTGCTGTCTACTGCTTTGGATTCAAACGAATTATACTAAAATCTATAAAAATTTGATTAAAAAAACATTAATACTTCATAATACACAGATAAATTACAGAAACAACAGAATGACATATGAGCAACCAAATCCGGACTTTCACTGACATGCTATGGGCTCCCCTAACTTTATTTGCTTTCAGTCTTTACTTAGCAGCTCTGGCAGACATTTTATGGGATTTTTAGAAGACATTCTTTTTTGTCATATTAGGAATAGCAGAGGTGATAGAAATTTTGCTCACGATGGTTCAGTTTCAGCGGGTGCCTGAGTAAGCAGCATGCACAACACCAGGTCACTTGAAGTTTCATCTCTACATTTGATGGATTTAATCTTAATACATTTCCTGTCTAAATATCAGTTGTGAAAAAAGTAAAATTTGAAATTTTCTTAAACTAAAGTTGTATAAGTGTATAATAAAGCATCTAATTTTTCCCCTGGAATTTACCTTGTGTCTTATGAAAATCTAGAACAAGAATTAAGATGGACTGCAAGTCCAAGCATCATTTTCCAAGGGAATAAAACATAAATCTACTGGGACTGCTGAACACTAGAATGCATTTTCAAAGTGAAAACTTTCTCCACTGGTTTTGCATTACAGTTGGATGGCTTTTGAATCTTTGAACTTTAACCGCTGGTGCCAGTTCAATTCACAATGGCTAACATCCTGTAGTCTTCACATCTGTGAACAGGGACAGGTCCTCCCCATGTGCAATAACTCATTCGTTCGAGGTAGAACTGGAATGTAAAGATTCTTGTCATGTTAGCCACTGTACCACATCCAAGATTTCAGCTGATATTTGTTACACAAAACTGTCACTCTTACACCAAATAAATTCTGCTGCAAGAATGAAAGCACACATCAGGGGCTTGATGTTTGAAAAGATTGCTCTATAGCTTATCAGTGCATCCCAACACGTCAGTGCAGCCACTCATGCTAATGCTGCATTCTTTCTCTCCCACAGCTAATGCTGCGGCTGGATCCATTAGCTCACTAGCGCTAATGCTGCAGATTAATGGAGGATCAGAGTCACAGAGTAAGCGAGGGCCAGACAGCATACACACATACACACATTATCCCACCAGCACTGACTGGACTAGTTAGGGTGGCCCTTGTTATAATCAACACAGCCTTAGCTTTTCCTCATACACACTCCTGACTTTGCTGGTGCTGTAAATCTGGCCAACAGGCTGTGGAGGGCCAGCAGGGAGTTAATGGTAGCCCCATAAAATCATGAGGAAGGAGGTCAAGATAGCAGCCAAGATGCCCGAAGCCCTAAATGAGAAGCATGTGAGAGGGGTTCAAGTGAACAGGGTGCAGTAGGGGTAAAGGTGCTCCCACACATAGCAAACACTTCCAACAGGGAAACGAGTGACATTTTATGATCATGTCTTATGGGAAGGACCCATGGAACAACCTGACAGTTAGGAGCAAGAGCTGGAGTCATGGACCTCAATAATTAAAGAGGTTTTCATGTAAACTTTATCTAAATGAAAACGCATATATATGTAGAAATGATAAACTGATGATTTACAGCAAGCCTGGCATTAAGAAGTATACTAAAACCCCAAAGCTAATTAATGTCATGGCATTAATTAGCATTGTGTGTTGATGCAACGGTTGTAAATCACATGATTTCCAAGAAAGTGACATAAAGGCAAGACTATACTGTAACGAACCTTTGACATAAAATTACTTGAATTATCTTTGCCATGATTAGCGAGGTATCACCTTTAAAAAAAAACGAGCTAAGTGAGAGCTCTGCTGGCAGACAACAACCTGTCATAGATAAGAACTGGTTGGGTGATATGTCCTCAGCCTCAGGTATTTTCAGAACAAAGGTGGATTTGATGAAGTGGTGTAACAGCAGACACAACTGTCAAAAACTCTGATCATAACAGTGGAGTGATGAAGGTGACAACAGAAACTTGTAATTGACCCCCGATTTTACTCCTGCAACTGTAACGTGGGCTTGTTCTACCCAATACCTTCTTTACTCAAGGTTGATGCATGGTATGCTAAACCTTTTTATAGGCGTATGCTCAAATTCCCAATGAAAACCAAGAGATGTGGTTGTCAAATTAGAAGCAGTTGCTAAAGATCCAGGTCAAAGAGTTAACGTTTTAATCTAAATCAGCTATTGTTGTATCTAATAGTAGAATACAGTAAGTAGTGGAATGATGTATAGCCCTAGAGCTAGCTTGGGTCATCTGGTACCATCATGTGACAGCTGAAGCTGACAACATTTTATGTAACATTTTTCTCTACATTGTTCTAATTATTGGCAAAGACTGTGAATTATGGTTTAAAAAAGAGAAATGTTATTTGCTGTCTTTCCTATAAAATGTGAATGCCAGAATGTCTTAATGTAAATGATCAAGATCAGTCAAACTTTCAGCAGGCTTCTAACTGTAGAGCTGTAGTTGTCGCTTTACTGGCCCCAGGGACTTCTGTCTTATCAGCTGAAGACCCTCACTGCTTTAACACCAGCCTCTGATACACAGCTCTTCAGTTCAGAGACAACACCGCATGAGAGATCAAAGCATGCTCAATCTTGTATACACATACACAAACACGCTCAATCGTGCATTTATGTGTAGAACACATGATAACGTCTACAATCTCAGTTGCACACTCGCAAACACACATACAAACACACGAGCCCCGACCATACGTGCCCCTGGCATTGATCAAAGGGAAGAATGTGATAGATACAGGGGAGATAGAGAGAGGGAAGAAAAAAAAGGAGGATGTAATTGTCTCACTTAAGTAGTCCGGCTGGTGTGTGGCAATAACCCAAGATAAGACGAGATAAGATGAGACACAATCCAATTTACACACATCAAACATTATTCCACTGAGAGCTGGATTAGTGAATGTACATTCAAGAACACCAAACACACAAAACCTACACACCTCACTTGTTTTTCCTCCAATATCTCAAAGGATTCGTACGAAATCATGACTTATGATCAATATACTACACCACTTGAAAGACCAAAAAATTGAGTTGTTAATGTTGATGGTGATAATGTACTCCATTGGCAGTGCCTTTAAAAATTGTCACACGGTGAGGTCATCTGGGTTTTGTCTTGTCTTTTTGTCTTGTCATTTCCTGTTTTATTTTGAAGGATTAACTCTCCTCTCATTTCAGGTCACTTGCTCTTCCTCATGTGTTGCCAGTCTGATTGTCTTCCCTGATTCCCGATTGTTTCCACTTGTTCCCACTTCCCTCCATGTGTACTTATAGTCTGCATCTCCCTTTGTCCTGTGCCAGTGTGTTCGTTACAAGCCTTATGTTTGTATGTTCATCCTTGCATTTCCAAAGTATTAGCAAGCCTTGTATCATAACCATTGCATTCTGCTTCTTTTAGCCTCCTACAGAGTGATTGTGAAGTTTTTTAATCATAGATTTAGTTTACTCTTCTAAGATTTCATAGCCTTTTGTTTCCTCCGTTCGGAGGGATTTTTGTTTCGGTTACATTTCATAGTGCCTCCGTTTTTCAGGAGTGCTTTTGTTTGATGTTGCCTCTTTAGTAAGAGAGCCTTTTGATATTAATAAAGTTTATAGTCTTTTTGTTTTCCTCCTAGAGTGGAGTGATTATTATTTTGATAATTTGTATAGTCACACTTCTTCCTCTATATTTATTGGAAGAATTGTTTTAGACATTTTCATAGCCTATATTTTTATTTCTATCTTGTGTCAATTATGTGGCATTTTGTAATATGTGGCATTTAGAGGGACTAACAGAAGGTGCCCAAAACAAAGACCAAAACTGCAGAAAAAGGCTTTAACATTCTTCCATCAGAAAAATGTTCCTGGAGGAACAACAGCAATGTGACACAAAAAGTTCAATTAAAAGTTAAGAAATTATTCATTACTAATGAGGCCATATGGCACTCTTCGTTAAAGCTTAATTTAAAGCTATGATCAACTTTAATTAGATGTGTGATGAGATCATAGGTAGACACTGAACACCACTTTGTGCTGTACTTCCTGGTAGGATTGGAGGCATTTGGGAGCTGAAGTGATGGTGTTGCACCCTGCTGTTACTGATTAAACATACAGATTACCAACATTGCCAGGCTGCAGATGTGGCATCAACGGATTGTGCCCTTTGTAAAAACACAAGTTGACTTAAGCTATTCTATCACCCTTGCTCAAAGCTGAAGATGACAGAATATGTACATGAAGGCAAACTTCCCTGAAATAGACTCAGAATGTAAACTAAGTGCAGCTTTGTATTTTTATTTGTTTACTGACACTCAACACCAATGAGTTCACACAGAGGTCACAGACAGAGGTAACTGAACCTAGAGAAATCAGAAACAGTGGTGATCAAAACTCAGAGCAAAACTAACATCTGTGGTCAAACTGAAAAAGGTGAGGTGTAGGATGCCAGAGGTCCTGATTATACAGTGGTCTTAAGGCACCAAGCTTTTAACTGGCAGACTGGCAGTGTATTTTATTGATGCCATTCATGTATTTCCCAAAGATTAGGTGCTGAGAAAAAGTTTCTAAATGTATTCTGACAAGAGTCATATTATGACAAGATACATTTCTTTTTAAAAAGTAATTGGACTTGTACAGTCTAAGTGACCACTCAAAGTGCTTCACTACATGACGCATTCACCCCACTCACACAGCATGTCTTAAGATATATAACTACGTGCTTTTCTAATCATTCATACACACATTCATACCCTGATGGATACACTGGGGGGGCAACGTGGGGTTCAGTGTCTTGCCCAAGGACGCTTCGACATGGGAAGCCAGAACCAACTGTCCATGGCCAAACTACCGCTGTGGGCGATGCCAGTTTGGTGGATGGTAGCAGGTGGTTAGCAGGGTTTGCAGCATTAGCTCTTTGTTCTGTTAGCTCTCAGGCTAGTTACTGTTTGCTCTGTCATATGACAATAATGTGCTTCAAGGGTTATTGAGTGCTACCAATTGCAAAAGAGGCACACCCTGAGGAAGAGAGGGATGGAGTGAAGTGTGTGGATCAATTCTTGTAAAAAGTACACTCCATACAGAGCCATATTGAGGTACTGCACACACTACGTACTGATCTGGGTACACCTGTTGATATGCTTTCACAGTGCATATAACCTGTACCGATTAATTAAGAGATGTATTAACCTTCTACGTTTTGTACTTTTTTAATAGATTCTGAGTTTGATCTCAAAACTAATGTTTTCAAGTGGAGCGTGTTTGAAGGTAGCTAAGCATTAAAATATTTCCAAGCAACTTAAGTCTGTCAACATAGATTAACAGAAAGAAATATAAGATTAGTGCAAGGTTGTTTGCTTTATTGTCTGCATTAACAGGATGCCTATCCCAAGAAAAAGTAGTAAAAAATAAGAAACAAGAAAAAAAGAGATATGTAAATGTAGAGATGAAACAGATGTTTAAACTGGATCAACTATTACTTTATAGAATAATTCATATACATCTATCTGTTAATAATCAGTAGATTCAGCGATAGTGCAGATAACTGCTGCAGGCCTGCACAAGTGCAACACATCCAACCCTAACCCCAGGCAGTCAAACAGAGGTCACCTGTGTGAAGAGATGGACTAATTGGACCAATAAGCCAGCATAATGTGGAGCCTGAAGCATTTTACCATTATGAAATGGGACAATCTTTTTCTATTCTTTTGAATGAGCGTCATCTTTTATTCTTATTTTTTCAGTTTTATCTGTAACTTTATAATTGTAGATCATCCAAATACGACTACACCGGCTTTCACAGAAAAAAATTAAATAAATAAAACTTTAAATCCTTATGTTCGTTTTCAACATCTCCACTCACACAAACATGGTACTCCTATGTTCCCTGTCCATGGGAGCCTGAACTAATTTCCCATCTGTCCCAGCTCCTGGTACACATACTGCTTTCATTCCTAACGAGGGCCTGATGAATTTTCTTGAAGGCAGCGATGGGCCAAATTGAAGCTGATATGTCCCATCCGGCAGGGTGGATGAGGCCATAAGACGGAGCCTTGTCCTACAGTCATGTGACAGCCAAACAAGGCCAAAATGAAAGAACCTATTAGCGCTAACTGGTCAGTTTACTGTGTATTAGAGTTGCTTATTCCATTACCAAGAATGTGTAGATCTATGTGTGCAAGTGTGTGTGCATGTGGCCAGTTGGAAATGGGTTGGGTGGGGGATGAGATATAACCCCTGAAGAGACTTGTGTACGAGAAGTGTATGTACTAAAGTCTATGACAGGCTGTTGTGGTTAATGCCACTAAGAAACAAAAGATGCATTGAACTTTGATAATGTGAGTGTGTCCATGGAAGAAATGAGTGTGAATAATGTAGTCTGAACATGTGTGAATATGTCCAGAATTTATGTGCAGGGAGGTGTGTGACACATGACTGTCTGTGTGACAGTGTAAGGTGGAGGGAGAGAGGGCCCCAGATGAGCTATCTGGACGGATTGCTCTGACACACACACACACACACAACCCAGTTTGAAAAGGCTAAGGCGGGGGGGGGGGGGCATGACGCGTCAAGCTGGAGCCAGGACATGGTTATGTGTGTGTTGTGTGAGTGTGAGGGGGCCTATCCCATTGTGTGTGTCAACAAGCCGTCTCATTCAGCGCCTGTGTGGCTAAACTCTACTAATGAGCGTTGCCTCTGGCTTTGAGCTAGTACAGTGCTCAAAGCCAGGCCAAACACACACACGCACATAAACACACACATACACACACAGCTAAAGCAAATGACTGGGGTGGGGGCTATGGAGGTAAAATAGTGTGAACAACAGAGGGTAAAACAGAATTGGAAAGAATGAGTCAGGATAAGACCATCAAAAGATGACAAATTACAGCTAAAGTAAATGTGAGTGTTTTTTGTCATAAAATTCAACAACAAAAATACTGGGACAACAGTTTCTGAGGTTGTGGACTTGGCTGTCCATGTATTGCAGGGTTGGTGATTAATTTCCGAGTCCATCTACATGCCAACGTGCCCTTTAGCAAGACCCTGAATCCCAAGTCAGGTTAGAAATCTGCACGGAAGCTCTGTCACACATTAAAGTGTGTTTGTTAATGAGAAACATATTGCAAAGATCTTTGTATAACCTCGGTCAGGTTAAAAAAAAAAAGAAGCTGTATACTGTAAGTGCAGATCATGTACATTTCGCCTCTGGAGTTTCCAGATGGAAGATAACTTACCTCTTATCTTTGATAAAATTACTTTTACCTGACAGATTAATTAACAATTATTCATTATTCCAATCATACTATGCCATATCCATCATATTGGGGAAGTGGAATCTTTTGGAAAAATGACACAAAATTGACACATCGTGTCCTATATTAAGAGACAAGATGTTAACTTCAAATGGTGGTGTGCAGAATACCCTATAATTTTCAATTGTTTCATAATAGCCCCATTGTTTTCATGTCATTTCTGAGGACATGGGGCTATTAAACTGCATCTAAGCCAACAGAAAGGAGCTTTGTTGACCACTTGGAAGCAAGAGAAACAAGAGCATAACAAGGACACAGTGGTGGACAGTAACGGAGTACATTTACTTGAGTAAATACTCAGTACTTTAATTGAGTATTTGTTTTTTTGGAAACTTATGACTTTCACTCCACTACATTTCAAAGACAAATATTGTGCTTTCGACTCCACTGGGTGAGTTTTAACTGTTATTCTGTCGAGTTTAGTTAAGTGGGAGTTAATTAGCCAATGAAGCCGTCTTCGTTCGGTAAAAGAGATAAACTTGAATTCAGAGGTGTACAGTTGTATTCGAGGCTCTAAATTAACATCCGCCAACCCACCAAATGCTGGTTAAAACTGAATTTGGCTGGTATAAATAAAAACTTACTCGCCATTTTGGTGATGAATTTTTTTTTCCCTGGGATGACCTGAAGAAGAGGAGTGCTTGTCAAGCCTTAATCTACTTAACAAATAGGCAATGGCGCTGACAGCGAGGCCTTGGGTTCGTCAGCCGTGCCTGAGCGAGCTGTTAGTCAAACGAGTTTCTTTGGACATTAAAGAAATGTACAGATGATGTTAAATTTATAACCCTACTAATGTTCTATATTTGGTGATTAAGAACAATGCAGTGAAATGGAAATTCCTGACAGAAATGTGTGCATATAGAAATTAAGCTCTTAAAAGGATAGTTCACCATACTGCAGAGTGAAAACTTACTCAGTATCTACTCACCCTGTGCTGATGGGTGAAAATCTTCAAATCGCAAAACACTCCTGGAGTCTCGGAAGAAAACTGGATTTGGCTGCAAGGCTGCTTTTCTGCCGAGACTACGAGAGTGTTTTGTGTTATGAAGATCTTCATTAAAGCAGAATTGTAGTTTGTTCACGGTAATGGACTCAACAGTAAACTTCTACTCCATAGTGAATGTGTGGGGAGAAAAAAAGGCTCTCCTGTTTTTTTGGGTGGGGATGTTTGAAATAATTTTAGTTTTTATAAAAAACACCGTTTTTTATGCTGAAAGTTTTACAGGTGGTACAGACGTTTTGTAGCAGAGTGGTTCTACATGTCAGTGCATCATCAGGTGGTTTCCGAAAGTTACATGGTTCTGTAAAAGCAGTCAGAAAACAATACAGCAATGTACTGATATTAGAAATGTTCTTTTGAAAACGTAACTATTTTTAAAAGTAAGTATTTCATTGTCTTAACTTGGGTAAAATTTTGACTGAGCAACTTTTACTTTTACTTGAATAAGCTTTTACCATGAGTATTAATACTTTGACTCTGGTACAGGAGTACTTTCTCCACCACTGCAAGGACTTTTAAGTTAAATATAAATCGCAAACCTTTTAGCAAGCAGCTGAACATTTACATATAAAGTCTTAACAGAGCAAGGCGACATAGTGGTGTGCTGGTTAGAACTGTCCCAACACAGCAAGAATGTTATTGGTTTGAATATCTGCTGAGGCCTTTCTCTTTGCAGTTTATATTCTCCCTGTGTCTACGTGATTATTCTATGGGTACTCCAGCTTCCTCCAAAAGTCCAATGTTTTTTGGTCTCGTTTGTTTCCGTGTAAGTGACTTGTTTAGCGTGTGTCCCTTCCTCTTGACCTATATAGTTGGGTTCGCTTACTGCCCCTATCACCGGGGGCTGAACTGGATGAAGTATGTATAGAAAATCCAAGTATGGGAGGCAAAAGCAGACGAAAATGAAAATTTATCTGGAGTGGCTTTTTAGCCTGCACCAACTCCTAACCGGGGGCTCACACCAAAAGCGTTGTGAGTGGCGTGAGGGGCCAGCTGCCATTCTTTTTCAATGTAAGCTGGTGTCGATGAGCGGCCGGCGTTGTGAGCGGCGCGTTGTGAGCTTCATGAGCGTCGTGAGCTTCAAGAGTTGAGAAAGGCTCAACTTTATGCAAAAGAGCAGTGATGCAATGCGACGACAGCCAATTAGGGCCGATCTGGAATCCGAAGGCGGAAAAAAGTGGAAAACGGCAGAGCACAAACACAAAGAAACACAAAGAAGGCTGCCCAGAGTACAATCCATGGTGAGAGAGGGAACCGATGTATAGATGGATTATTATATATATCTGCTAGTTGCGATACATATAAGCCCTGCCCCTTTGGCCGCTTCCGGCTTCTCTGGCCGCTTCCGGCGGCAGAAGAAGTAGAAGCGGCGGGTTGTGAGCGTCGTGAGCAACCACAGGCGCTCACAACGCTTTTGGTGTGAGTCCCCGGTAAGGAAGAGGTTTGGCTCTTTAACTGCCCCTTTCTACGTTCACCTATAAGTCTCTAACTATTAGATATCTTTTCTCCAAAACAGCTGTTCGACACAAGTTTGTTTTTGGCTCGGACACAACTTCGGCTATTCCTGTGGTTGGGTGCTTCGCTTCTCTGCAGAGACATGTGCAACGAAAGCCACGCCCACCACCTGCCAATCTCCGTTGTCTGGCCTGTACTGATGGCTCTGCACTCACCATCAGGACAGCCTCGTTCATGCTGCAGAACATCAGATCCATTAACAACAAAGCTGTATTCATACACGATATAATTTCAGAGAAAAACAGGACTTTGTATACTTGACTGAAACATGGCAGAGCCAACAGGACTTTGTCAGGCTCAATCAAGCCACCCCACCTGGTTACACCTACACTCACAAACCATGGCCGTGGCGGTGGACTTGCCATCATATACCATTCTGATTTCATGGTCAAAGAACATCCTGTCTGTGTATCAACCTTTGAATGTCTCCAACTCACTGTCAATGGCACTGCACAGCTGCAACTGGTCCTCATATATCGACCACCTAAAGCTTCTACCAGCTTTCTCCCTGAGGTCACTGAGCTGCTTGCTGCTGTCTGCCCTCTGTCCCCATCAACCATACTACTGGGTGACTTCAATATCCATGTGGACAATAGCAGTTTCCCTTTTGCAGTCGACTTCCTGTCACTCCTGGACTGTTTTAACTTCACTCAGCATGTGCATGGCCCAACCCACAGGAAAGGACACATCCTCGACCTGTTATGCAGCATCGGCACACCTCCACTACATCTTGAATGCACTGACCTGGCCATATCAGACCATCATACAATCCTGTTACCTGTCAACATACCCCATCACAGACAATGTTGCTCTTGAACCATCACCTTTTGCAACATTAAGAATGTGTCTCTGCCTCTGCTCTCCCACACCCTCGTGACACACCTAACAGCTCCTGTCTCTGCCCTTTCAGTGGACACCCTGGTGGAACACTACAACACCGCATTCTCCACCAGCCTAGACACTGTGGCCCCCATTATCACCCGATCTGCTTCTTTTTCCCGACCTGCTCCCTGGTTCACATCTGAGCTCCGCCTCATGAAGCAAACTGGACAGTGGCTCGAGCGGCGGTACACAAAAAGTTGCCGCACTGTCCACTTGGAGGCCTACAGCGACCATATCACGAACTACAAAGAGGCCCTCTCTTCTAGTAAGACACGCTACTTCTCCACTCTCATCAACAACCAACAACATTACCCCAGGAAGCTTTTTTTCAACAATCAACTGCCTTCTCAGCCCTCCTCAAGCATCCCAACCATCCGACGCTGCTGAGCTTTGCTCCAGTTTTCAAGACTTTTTCATCAGCAAAGTTAACACCATCCACCAGCAGCTCCTCTCTACGCTTCCGACTGCAACCCAACATCTTGATGACGAACCAATTGGTGCTCATTTCCCATGGCAGGACATTGCCATCCCGGCTGCCTGTCCACCTCAGCACTGCCTTTCCTGCTTTGCCTCACTGGACCATGCCCAGGTCATTGACCTGGTGTCCAAAGCCAAACCGTCATCCTCCCAGTTGGATCCCATGCCTACCACCCTGGTGAAATCTTGCCTTCCCACTCTCTGCCACGCCATGATGAACATCATAAACACATCCCTGGAGTCTCGTGTTGTGACTGCTAGCCTTAAAACCGCTGCTGTTATTCCCACCCTTAAAAAACCTGATTTGGACCCTGACGACCCAAACAACTACCGCCCCATCTCCAACCTTCCTTTCGTAAGTAAGATCTTAGAAAGAGCAGTGGCGGCTCAACTCCAGCAGCATATGTTCCACCATGAGCTCTTTGAACCGTTACAATCTGGCTTCAAAGCCCACCCCAGTACTGAGACTGCTCTTGTCAAAAATCACTAACGATCTCCTTACTGCTGCAGACAATGGCCACATTACCATCCTCCTGGACCTCTCAGCAGATTTTGACACAGCTCTTGACACAGTCTCTCACTCCATCCTCCTGACTATCTGGCACAGCACTTCTCTGGTTCTACTCATATCTATCAAACTGGCAACAATACATCTCACTCAACGACTCCCGCTCCACCACAGCTATCATCAGTCATGGTGTTCCACAGGGTTCGGTGTTGGGCCCCCTTCTCTTCACCATATACATGCTGCCTCTTGGACGAATCATTTGCTCCCATGGTCTCAGTTTCCACTGCTATGCCCACGACACACAACTTTACATCAGCACCAAACCCTCTGCCCAGCCCCCCAAATCTCGCATCATCTACAAAGTCCTCTTCCTCACTTTCAAGTCCCTCAAGGGTCTGGCACCCCACTACCTCACAGACCTCCTCCTCCCCTATACATCCTCAAGATCGCTTCCAAGGGCCAGCTGGTCATCCCCCGCACCAGACTCAAGGCCCCCAGTGACAGAGCCTTTCATGTAGCTGCCCCACGCCTCTGGAATAACCTACCCTACCACATTCAAAATGCCCCTTCACTGGCCACCTTTAAACAACACCTTAAAACCCATCTCTTTTTGGAGGCTATACAAGTTCAAGTCCATTTACCATTTACCCCGGGGAAGACCTTATTTCCTGGGAACGCCTCAGGGTCCCCCCGGAAGAGCTGGAGGAAGTGGCCGGGGACAGGGACGTTTGGGTTTCTCTGTTAAAGCTGCTGCAATAGATATATAATGGATGGATGGACTATAGTAGTATTTTAGCAGCTCAGACCAGATATGAAAAATTCCCCAGGAGACATTCTTCACTGATACAAGTCCAAGTCCATTTACCTACATACTCTCACACACTTATACAGATATTATGTAAAATGACCTTGAGTGTTTTGAAAGGCGCTATATAAAACAAAGGTATTATTATTATTATTATCATTAGCTGTCTGCTGCAGCTAAAATCTAACAGAAGCCTAAAAGTATGCTGTAGGCTATCAAGAGACTTTTAGATATTTCAACCACAAAGTCACTATATGAATATTTTACACTGAGATATGTCGTCATTTTCGAATGTGGAATGCCAAAACAACACTGTTAATAATGATTATTTATCTATATTCTATAGGCCTATTTTGTTTCTATAGCCAAAAGTTCCCAAAATGTAACTAACATCAAGATATGAACACAATTTTTGGAGCTCCATAAAAAGACAATGCAATTTGGCAGAATAAGATGATGATAAAAATAATGAAAAAGGAAAATAAAAAGGGGTCTAGAAAATTCTTCACTATATAAGTGTGAAAACAAGATAGACCAATGGATGCAGCAAAAGCAACAGAAAGACACAAAATGTTGAAAGCCACAGAGGCTGGTCATATGAGCGAGTGTGCAGAAGTAAGGAAGAGTGGAGCTAGGGGTGAGAAAAGGAGGACATGTCATCCTCCATCAGCACAACGAGCTCTCTCTGTCTTTTTTTCTGTTCAACACTTTTTCTTCACCACCAGCAAGCTATTTTCAACCCACATGTGTGTGTGTGTGAGTGAATGTGCTAGAGGTGAGGTTTGGGGCTGAGGCCATTAAAGCTCTGTTAAAACACTTCTGATGCTGTTGGCTGATGCTGAAGCAAAGGAGAGTGAAAAAGAAAAAGAGAGTGAGACGGTGAGGGAGGGAACACACTCTCAGTGGCTATGTCGGCCTGCACAGCAGTCCGTTGGCAGCCTGTCAATACTATGAGCACAGAGGTGCGAGATGAGTCAACAACCTAATTCTAACATCAAACTTTCATGGGCAGCAGAGGGGAAGAGCAGGATGGAGAGGGAGGAGAAAGGTTTGCTGTTAACGCTTTTTTCCATCACCTGACCTTCACTCCTTCAAGCCTTTTAAAATCCCTTTAAAACTGACCCTTTTTACACACTCCCGTACACACATAGTGCCGACATACAAACCTGGGACACACGCAGTTGCACTTTTAAAGTTCTGTCCTGCGGCTGAATTACATTTGGAGTGTTTTAGCAAGATATAATAGTGACCCTTTCACTCTCTCTCACTGCCCACCTACACTTACCAGAACTCTCTAACCCAGTCAGTCAGAGAGAGTACCACCAGCTTTATTTATTAAATATGGCCTGTGAGAAGGAACAGCTAAGCTGAGCTGCGACTCTGTTTTAAGGGAACAGCTTTTAATGGCTCTCTAATATACTGGGATGGTTGTGGTTCAGCGGCGCCTTGGAGAGCACACCTTTTGAGAGGTGAATAGTGTTTGTCCAGGCTTCTTGATCCACAGTGTGACTGTGTGGAAATGGGTTGCAGTTACTTGAAGAATGGGGATCTTTAAATCAGAGGGAAGAAGGCATTCAGTGTCAGTTTTTGCAATATGAAAGAGAAAGCCCAGACTACAGCTGTACTGTCTACAGAACTGAGAAATTTGAGATGTGTAGTAGTACAGATAGTTATCTATAGAGTAATTTCTGCCATTTATATATGGCTTTAGGTAACATTGCCGCAGAGAACTGGTCTTTGTACTCCATGTCTGTCTGTGTGAACTCCTTAACACAAACAAGCAAACTGGTGATTTTATGCCCTCTTAGATTTATAACATTACATCACTATATCCTTTAAGCTTTAGACTTTAAAATCTTCTGAAGGAAGTCTTTTTTTTTTTTCAACTCAACACTCAAAATTGATAGTATCACCAAATAATACAGCAAATCCAATGGAAGAGTTTTAGACAGCACTGGGTTGCAGAGGACAGCATCACACAATAACCTTTTTAATTACTGACCTAACAAGTGAGTTTAGTGCCGTATATTAGTCATTCAAATGCAAGGCATGGGTGACTATACACTGTATACTATGCTATATTTCATCATCTGCACCAATCAACAATAGTCCTCTGGTTCCCTCTGTGACCAACAATGTGCAGCCCAAATATTACATAATATTAATATGTTATTAATATTAATAATTTTACAGTGTATACAACATGGATTGTGTACAGCTACCATGCATGTGCCTGGATAATTTTCCATTTTAAAAAACCACAAAAAAAACATTGCATTTGAGGAGCAGAAGAATGAAAGGCATGTTTGCTTTAGCGGAAGACTTTGCTGGAGAATTGCCATTATCCACACATGTAATACATACTGCAAACTGACTGTGTGCGCATGCATGGAGGGGTCAGCACAGCTGATCCAAAAGGTAGTATTAATAGGACAACATGCACACCTGCAAAGTCCAAACTGGTTTGTGCACACAGAAACAATGAACCAATCCTTAGGTTTAGCAAGTCAGTGATGCACAGTGAGGTAGGAAAGAAAAGCATCATTTAGAAAGACATAAATTCTAACAGAATGGCAGTCGTGCTTTTTGTCATGGATTTTACACTCTTGTTCACATAGAGGCACACATGTAGAAAATGTGTTAAGAGTTATACAGTAAACATTGATGGCATCTTGTCTAACTGACACAAACAGCAGTCATCAGTCTAATGTTCACTGTGTGTCTTCTGACAGCTCAGCTCTGCTGCAGGTGACTGGTTTTTGTACGTAGAGCAGTTAAAGGAATGGGAGCTACAACACTCATAACACAAAGGGTATGGCTGAAAATGTACATGCATAACATACTACAATGGGCACAACACTGATAATTTTTTCCTATTGAGACTTGCTGTAAGTGAGGACCTTAGGGAAAGGATTTGAATGCTACTACATACAGAGAGAGGTACCATTGGAAGTAGGTGGTACTGTCCCTCCTTAAGTGGAGGTGCTAGCCTCAGTGTATATGAAAGTTTTGTAATCATTAGGGAATGGCTCCAAACTGTAACACTTCTATAGCCCATGCTATACTTAAACAGGCTTATTAAAGCATCAGGATCGTTTGGGTCCTGAGGTCCAAAGTGGGCCATCTGTAGTGGGTTTCACAGTGAAATGTCTCTTTCTGCTGTAACATTATGCTAAAATATCCCCATGTACATTTCTTACTATATATATATATATATGAAAACAAAACACTAATTTAGGTGACACGGTGACTTGATAATATTAAAAACACTCCATTTTCCAAAAAAACCCCAGTGTTTTATATGAAGGGTTATATAATGAAGGGGATTCTTATTTAAACATTTTGTAGAACAGGACATTTATACATACTACTAAGGAAAGTGTCCATCTATAGTACAATCAAACAGGGACCATATGGTGTCAAACAAAGGGACAGCATTTTCTAATACACCCCTCTGCAAGTGCCACTTCCTTGACACTGGTGCTGCCTAGTGTTCCATAAAAAGATGAACTGCATGAAAAATACAAAAACTTAAATAACCAATGAGGTACAGTAATCACACACCAGTCAGTCTATTTAGACATGATGAACAGTGATAATACAAAGAAAAAGAACTGAGGTTAAGTAGGGAATTCAATTATTTATACCCTCATAAAAATATGTCAGAGCCCCATTCCATTGTTGCTGGTCAACAGAAGGGTTACACTGAATCAGTGTCAGTCATTGTCAGTCAGTCAGTCTCATTGTCTATTTATAGGATGAGAGCTGTTGAACACAGCCACAGTGCTGAATACGTCTTACAGCAGTTACAATCATTTCAATAATACTATTGCAGTGTGGAAGATTTTTACCAAAAAAAAGTAACCTAAAGTTTGTAAAAAAAGAAAGAAAAAAACACATTTAGAGGTTGTAAACAGCTGGATTTGAAATAAAACTCAAATCTAGTGCATTAAGGTACTACAGAATGATGCCTTAAAATACTATGTTTCTTCTTGGAAAAAAGAAACAAGTCCATAGAAATGTGTGATGCATGTGCAACTCTGATTTAAGGTAGCTGTACTTCCCCACAACCAACTTCAGACAACTCAACTGCCACAACACTGTCAAAACCATTGCATTGCCAAGCACAAAAACACTCCCTGATTGGAAAATCACATTCTCTGTGGTTGCAAATGTTCAGGAAAAGCTGACAGCCAACTCCATCTCAAAGCTCTAAATGTTTTTCTGCTTTGAAGGGCCAACAGTGAAACATCTTTCTAGGGGCTCAGTGGTTGGAGGTTTTGGCAAACGAGGATGATGACAAGGCAAACAAACAAGTGTGGACAGTTTTCCCAAATGTTCTCTGATGGCTGTGTGACGAGCAGGATAGGGGAGCAAAGAGCAGCAAGGGGAGGACTGAGGACAGGAGGGACAACATGGGAGGAAGGACTGGGACAGTTGAAAGAATTGAGAGGGCTTAAAAGTATGAGGTAAAGAGATGAAGACATCAAAGGACTAAGAGAGGAAGAGAGAGGAGAGGAGGTGCCAGAACTAGTTCAACACTGGTATTTTTTTTAACAGAGCACATTAACAGCTGATATTTTAGATTTTAAAAAGAGATTATTTCAGTTGAGAAAAATAAAACAGATTTCTTCTTGCAAAGTATAATGCCTAATTCAAAAGCAATGATATACAAGTTTGGTCAATATGGTGCAACAGGTTTTACAATGAGAGAATGGATAGACGAATTTGGGCTTTGTCAGCAGCAATGAGGGCACTGTCCTGGGCTGCTGTGGCTAAGAGGGAGCTGAACCAGAAGGCAAAGCTTTCAGTTTACTGGTCCATTTTTGTTCCAACCCTCACCTATGGTCACAGATCTGGGTAGAGACTGAAAGAATGAGGTCACTGATACAGGCGGCTGAAATGGGTTTCGTTTGGAGGGTGGCTGGGCTCAGCCTTAGAGATAGGGGGAGGAGCTCAACCTTCTGAAGGGAGCTCAGAGCTCAGTGCTGCTTTTCCACATAGAAAGAAGTCAGCTGAGGTGGTTCAGGCATCTGGTTAGGATGCCTCTTAGTCGCCCCCTTTGAAGGTTCTTTGGGCACGGAAATTATATACCCCTTCTGGCCTGGGAATGCTTTGAGATCCCTCTGGAGTAGCTGGAGAGTGTTGCTGGGGAGAAGGATGTCTGGGTTTCCCTCCTTGACTTGTTGCCTCTGCAACCCAACTTGGATAAGCGAAAGATGATGGATTGTTTTGCAAGTCCAAGCAACAATGTCCAATGTCTTTAAAGCAAGTGACTTCAAAGACGCTTTGGAAATAAAGAATGTGTTCCATCATCATATAATTTCCACAGAGGCTATGAAGGTCACTGTTCAGAATAACTTAATAAGTTGGTCTTTCGGCCTTATCTCAATTGGGCCTCTCTACATTTCGTATTCTGGCAGGTGGGGTAGGCGCAAACTTGTAGTTGTAACCCTGTTGACTATGACTTTGAAGAAAATGTGGGTGACAGAGGGATAAGGTCAAGTGGGGGAAACTGGAATTAGGCCTACTTTCAGAATTTATTATCTGAGGTACCCACAGGGCCAAGGTGTCTCTGGTGCTGACAGGTTGTTTGATCAAGCACTACTTTAAAGGGGGTTTTCTCATTCTCTTTGTCAAAATCAATTTGTTTCCAGAAACTTTGCAATTTACCAAAGCAGACAATCTGAGAAACACAACGAAAATCTTTTCAAGGAAAAATTCTATGCCATCTGCTAGTTATTGTTTTTGAGTTTACCTGTTACTTGTTGGAAGTTTACCTGCTTCCCTGGACTTTAGTAAGGAATAACAACAGCAAACTCTCCAGAGCATTCACAGCAAGTGATACTGGTGATAGCTTATAACAGTTGCTACTTAACATAAATTTATATGATATTGATATCAACACAAAACCATCATCAGAGAGCCATGTGTGATTCTCCAACTGCGGTTAAAAATGTAGAAATTTCAACAGTGTATTTTTCAAATTTACCCAGTCGTCACTATGGATTATTTTAAACTGTGAGAATAGCTGAGTTTTTTATTTTATTTAGGAGATGTGATTAACAAAAGGTGAATGAAACCTGTGATGGAAACTAATTATTGTGAACTGTTTTTGTTCAAAATCATCACACAATCCTTATTCAATAAGTTTATGACATTCAATATTTGATCTGTATTACTTTTTAAGTTCACATATGGTTTGGCTTGCACATGCTGACCAAGACAATGAAAAAAAGAGCCAACAACAACTTCAACAATACCAATATTTACGGGGATGCTAGCAGTATTAACAATAAAACGACATTTCCGATCCAACAAAAACATGTTAAGAGGAAGGAGTATATACTCACTAGGAAAAAAAAAATAGGTGGAAAATGTATTTTGCAACCAAGTCATGCTATTTGTAATCAACACTAAATGAAATGATACAGTGACATTTCAATTATGATGTGATATGAAACATAAAAGTGAAGTGTCTTTGAATCAGTTCTCTACATGAGCCAAAGATTACCTCCTGTTCTATGCTCTACCGGCCTTAAGCGTCACATCAGTCTTATTGCAGGTTTACTTTGTGTGCTGTCTCAAATTGTTATCCATGGCCAAGGAGCATCTACTCTGGCTTGTTTTACTACCAAGTGGGATGGTTATTTAAACACCAATACCTACTGAAGCATTCATAAAACTGGAAAAGCTGGAAAAGGAGAGAAATGTAACACAGGATGGAGAGTGGCACATTTTGAATATGAACAGGAGTGAGCTCAGTGCTGCAAAGACACTGCTGTTTGTCAACTCACTGGCCTAAAATGCTGAGTGACCCTGATGTAAGGTCACTTTTTTCTAGGCCTGCTGTCCTCCTGGGTCAATGCTACACTGTCCTAAGGAGAGACCAGAGCTTGCATGAATAAGTAAAGACCGTTGAGGGACCAAAGTCCGTTGGCTGCCGTTTCCACCCCACTGAGTTTTAACACATTAGGAAGCCTCACTGCCAGTAATGAGCCAGAGACAGAGGAATGGAGATGGGGTGGGGTAGGAGGATGGTGGTGGAAGTGGAGGGGTGTGGGTGGGCAGGAGTTATACTCACATCTTCACAGGCTAATTTTGCACACTAGGTTGTTCAAGTCTCAAGCTTGTACTGTTGTGTAAATGCTACTAACTCACCCAATTGCAAATATGGCACTACTGATTAGTAGCCTTTAACATAAAGATCAGATTGGGCCATTTAATCCAAGTTACTCTTTGAGAAATGATGGAGATAAGGTTTAAAGGTGCCCATTCTGTCAACATCTGGTCTTTCTACAATGCTGTCTTTAAAAAAAAAGGGAACTTGGGCTGATTCACACCTTACTATTCCAGCCAAGCCGCAATAGTGGGTGTTTGTGTTTGTGGACAGAAATAAACTACATTTGTCTGACAGGCCTATGAATCTCTACACATGTGACAGAGGATATGGCGATTTCAGAAGATTTTAAAACATTGCTTTCCTTCCCTTCCAGAGGGAAGACCTGAGCTTATGGAGCGAGTGTTGTCTTGCGGTTTCCAAGGAAAATGTCATACGAGAATCAAATGTTAGTACCACTGGGCTCTGCTTCCTCCCTCATACACTGCCTCCTATCTTCCCCCCAGTACCTGAAGCAGAAGGATGTTGTGGGTGCACTTGTGAGTGTTGTTGCTTTGGCAATGGATGTCTATAGATCAAGGACTTAGAGGGAGCAATGTAGGGGTGTGTGTGTGTTTGCTTTCATCAGAATGGTGTACTCCACAATAAAAAAAACAATAGATATAGAAACAGAAAAATAATGATTGTAATATATTCAGTATACAAACTTAAACTATCCATCCATTTTTGTCCTCTTATCCAAGTTCAGATTGTGGAGGCAACAGGTCCAGGAGAGAAACCCAGACATTTAAACTATATTCAGGTTAATTATTTTATGAATTCATAATTATCATTGTGTGAAAAAAGTGAATGATCAAGTTCATACCGCAGTGAAACCTTTTATAAAGAAGCACAGGTTGGGGAGGCAAAGTTTCAGACTTTCACATCAGACTATGTTACCATCAAAAGTTTCATGGTAAATTTGAACTTTTACTTTACTTTTCTTTAAATTTAGTTTTTACCCCAAGTTCTAAGCAAAAATGAACCAAACATGACAGATTATCAATGGCAGATTAAGAAAAAAAAAGAAAAAAGGGAGCATTTGGCAGCGACATAGTCCTGCCAAGTGGACATAATCAAAAACGCTTGTGCATGTATATGATTAAGTACTTGTTGGATTATTCATCATGTTTATATCTAATTACAGACCCAGTCAGTTCGGGACTCTACTAGTGGCGCAAACTTTATGGGCAGTGAAGCAGTAATTAAATAAAGGTTTCAGGTCGTTTCAATTCACTGCATGCTTTCAGAGGATTCACCGGGCTCTGACCAAGGGAGTTCACACTGTAGCCAAGGTTGTCTGATTTGTTCTTCAGAGAAAGAATGTGTATGTGTTTTCTCCTCATCTCAGCCCCAGTGCCCCTGTGCCCTGGCCTCTCTTCCTCCCCCACTGTGTGCGAGTTTATTCACAGGAAATGCAGGGAAGCCTCATGGGTGGCTGAGCTGATGCGAAGCGACGTGGCGTCTCCAGCGAGCCAGGAACTTAGCATGTCAGGCAGGTCAGCACGGGGCAAGCAGACAGTCGATAAAATATTCAATACAGCACTCCCAGTTCATGGATCTAATACTTAAAGACCCCCCCCCTGACACACACACATCTCTGCCCACCATACCCCCCTAAATTCTAGAAGACAAACTAGTCTTTTCTTCATACCTATTCTTTTCACACCGGCAGGCTGGATTGTCAATGAAGATCTCACTGAGTCTGGGGGCAGTGCTTCAGTTAATTAATTTTTGCATGATGTCTTATGGATTGTAAACTCCTCCCTTTTCTCATACTCGGGAGGGGAAGCTAACCTTATTCAGAGTGAAAGTTCAAAAGTGCAGTACGACCTTTTCTAGCCCTGGGTCTGATATCATAACTTAGCAGTTTAGTCTTTTTATCCACCACTTCTCATTTTTTTTTCCTTTTACAACCTCTTTTCTTTATTGCTTGCTCTTTATTTAGGCTTTTTTTGTGCCCTGCATCTTTCAAATGCCCAAAGGGGAAGAGAAAACATATGGCCCATTTTGACAGAGTGGTATGAGAAGTCTGGAAGAGAGGGCTCTGGAATGTCTTGTGTCACTTTCTCACAGTGGGCGCTAATCCCAATTAGCATCATTCAACTGCACTGAGGGCGCATCACATCGACTCAACCTCTGTTAGACAGGCACCCTCCATGGATTGAGTGTATATAGTGAAACACCAGCTGCTATCAGCCTGTTTTACTGATTAAGCTAGACACTAAGATGTCGTTGCTGTGTTTTTTGACTCCCAGGCCGCCACCTCCTCCTCCTTCTGTTGTCTTGGGGTAGCTTCCGTCTACTTACATTTTTAACAAGCGTCTCCTCTGTCTCCATCTCTTTTATTGTGTCGTCTGAGTGCGTGGTATTTTATTACTTACACTGCATAGATTGGTTGAGTACACTGGATCAGTGTTACCCACTCAAACGGTTTTCCTTTCTCTCTCTGAATAATTAATGGAAATGGATGGTTAAGGACAAAGGCAGTGAAGACTCCATTAAGAGGTGAAATGTTGAGAGGTGCTGACTTCATCATTGAAGTTGCAGCGCCAGAGGTCCTGATCCAATTCAAAAATATGCTAGTAAAGATGTGGATCTTGGAAATTAGTGGATTCTGCATTGAAACATTAGCACACAAGTTCTACGTATTTCTGACAAGAGGATACGAGCTGTATTTAAGCCATTGGTTGTCAACTCCAAGCCTTGATATTGTCTTAACAGCTGTCATGCAGCACAGAGATTCCTGGCATTTATGTTTTCACTGGACACCTGCATGAGTTCTGAGCACACTAAAAACACAGTGTTTGGACTAACAAGGTAATGTGGGCAAGGAGGTGGAGTGAGAACGAAGCTTTTATGGAGCACAATTGGGAGCTAACCTAAGTGATAAAAATAGCTGAATCTGGCTGTATGGGGTTTTGTTTTTGCTTTTCAAAAGGTCTGTCATAATACATCCCAGAGTTTTGGGGCCCTGGAGCTTTCAGATACCTATAAATAAATGCTTTCCTGAGGTTTACTTTTCTCTCTCACTTGCAGACACACACTCATGCAGGGACTGGAGCAGAGTATACAGCAACCTCCTGATGAAAAACATTCCAACACTACTGTGAAAGGAGAGTGGATGGTGGTACCGGTAGGGTTTTTATAATGGACTCAACTGCCTGTTTTCCCCAAGCACCATTTTCATTGCTACTATTTCCACCGAGAAAGAAGCCCTCAGCACTCTCTATGAGTTTACTGTGTTTAGTTTCAGACAGAGATGAGCCAAGTCTCCTCTTGGACTGGAAGGAGGAATGAAAGTTAATGCCCTTCACATAGCTGATTTTTTGTGCTGGATGGTACCAACAAAGAGAAGTTCTATCAAATAGCTTATCATTCTTCTAGGGTTCAGATTTGAGAAAAGTGCCTGGCAACACAGAATTATCTCATAAATAGACACTGGGAATGTGGCTGTTACACATAATCACTACTTGACAACAAAAACAGCCAATTCCAAACTAGAATATTTCCAAATGCATATCATTGTATGTCTTCACAAGTCAATATGCACAACCAAAGTCAAGCAAGAATCAACACAACAACTCAGGGTCATATCAGTGTTGGTTTGGGAATCCAGCTTTTTAACAGTATTCAGAAATGTAATGTGGTCATGTATGCAATCTGGCAAAATGTTTTTGATCTGGTAACACTGAACATAATGTTCATCTAAGTTACAATTTATCAAACATTTAGTCTTTATTGAAGTGCAGGTATCCTCAGGAAAATGATCCAACAGACTCATGTAACACCCCTTAAGTCACTCAGACGGAATACCATTAGGAAGAAAACATAAAACCAAACCTCAAACCTAAAAAAGTATAATGAAACTAAAGGGTAGGCACTGACGACAGGTACAATTATGTGTAATTCATTGCTGTCCGTTTTGGAGGTCATAGAAGGAGGGTTTGGTGGTGCTGACTTCAGGAATGCTGTCAGTTCAGTTGTAAACGGAGTTGGCCTTCACCAACAATGGGGCATATTTTGTGAGATGCTGGGAGTTGATAGCAGGCGTCCGCTGTGACAAAGGGCCACTTCTCTGGCTCCGTGAGAAAGGCATGTTAGTTCAGCTCTTTGATACAGGACACTGTTTCTCTGACCGCCATTCATTACCATGTATAACAGACCAGAACTCAATGGACATTGCGCATTAGGCATAACTTTGCCCTCCTACACAATCTCAGAGGCTGCATTATGAAGGTCTGAGAGCCAGGCTTCTCCTAACACTACAAGGTATCTCATGGAAATGAGCTTGGGCGTATAAAAAGAAATTTAAAATGTAAAAAAAGTTGTGCTTTGTTGCCTTAGGCTTCGTCTTTATACAGTAGTTAAGATATGGGCTGTTCAAAGCCACGGGCTTTGAAGGAGCATCTGAAGAATAACATGGCAGAGACATTCACATTTGTTTCCACTTATGCTACATGATCTTTAAGAGCCTAATTTGAACAAATCCCTTGCTTTGACCACACACTGTACTTTCTGAGAGGGCTCTTAACATATGTATGTTGGGTGTTAATGCCATACTCAAAGCAAACCACAATGATAGTCAGTGCTGCATAGAGTGTGATCTATTTCTGGTTTGAACTCCCTCTAGTCTTTTATTAAAAAACCATATTAAATAAGGCAAAAGCAACAAAGGCTGCTGGGACCCTGTCATTTTGGAGTTACTGTCACATTTCCCCCAGCTCAATCTCAGAACATTCTTTCTTTTAAATTCTTACCACCATCACTATCAACATGCAGTAGTTTATTAAAGGAGAAGAAACAATCTCACAACTGATACTTTGAATCTAAATGCAGACCTTAAAAACTTGTTTTCTATCCATCATCCCAGTCAATTAATTCCAAGTACACTAAACCAAAAAACTGGGGGAACGTAGATATTGTAAATGCCCAGTCGACAGCTAAACACTAGTGTACTACTATGAATACAACCAGATAATAAGAGACAAACAGAGACAAACAATACCCCTTAACATATTCACATTGCAAACTCACACAAAATTAACAATAAACTACATCCAAAAATATTCATTGAACAAACAATAACAATAACTCACTAAATCATGTGTGATTAAAACAGGCTTCAGATCATTTAAAGCAATGTATGAACACAAGGATATAAGAGAGAGAGAGAGAAAAAAGCATCTTTAAAAGCTATCAGAGACGCAAATGCCAGGGAATAAACCAGACTGCCTTCGGCTCCTCAATCAAATTAGGTCTTCACAATTTTTACTTATTTATTTTCTGTTGCTAAAACACTTCCCTTCATCTCACTTTGCTGTTTCCCACCACTGTGTAGCTGTGCCTCTCGACTGTGGCACTTTCCCCAGCATGCTGCAAAAGTACTACAACTCCAGGGAATGCTACCACCATGTTAACGAAAGCAGGGAGAGGCAAGAGAAAAAGAGGCAGAGGAAAGGTGCTGGTGAAATGTTAATGTCTTGTCCTGTTCAATATCCATATCTTTGGTCAGGGGATGGCAGCCGCTCTTCGTGCCTTGCTCTGATGTAAGAATACATGAAGTAGTGGGAGGCACCACATGTGGATCAGAGACAACTTTGTCCCTTGCTTTTCTTGAGCATGCCTATCCAGACACAATCCCACACACGGAAAACATAAACATTTCATGTTTGGTTAGTAGCCATGCATGAGGAATTTCCCCATTCCTGTTGGTGTGTCATGTTTACATTGCCTCCTTGTTGAAGGGCATTGTGCTGGGTGAGCATCCTCACACTCTTCCAAACATACATCCACCTTTATATTTTTCTATTCAGTATGGACTTCCAGTCTACCCGAAGATAGATAATAAGTCCTCTCACACCAGGTGGGGGCTACTAAAGGATCCACTGTGTGTCTGGTCTTGGGTGGAGGTCACCCAAATTAACAGGAAGAAATTCTGAGGATGGCGAGGAAAAGAAGGGATGTGGATGAGAGGGTGTGTTTTGTGTGTATGCGTGAATGAAAAAGGAGAAGAGGTGGAGGAGGGGGTGTTGGGGTAATGTCTGGCAGATGACAGATCTGTGAATTCCTTTCTTGTGCCCACAAGGCAAAAAAAGTGGTTGTGTGGTGGTCACATCTTCAGAACACTTAGAGTCTTTATCCAACTCTTCTTCCCCCATCCTGGGGGGCTCAGCCTGCTGATTACTACACAGGAGTCTATTCAGCAGCAACCCCCCTCTGCCTCCCTCCCCTCATACAGACATAACCACCCCTCCACTCTCAAGCAATCTTCTTTCTTCTGGGATGCTCTGGAAACATATTTTGAAGTGGTGCGAAGATAATGGGAGGGGTCAGCCTGCTATTGGTGGAAAAATATCTTGTCACTTAGTGAGTATAATGCCTTGTCACACAACAGCATCAAAGGGCTTTACACACCTCCCCTCCCCACCAACCAAAACAACAAATAGTTGATATGTCAAAATCACACAGACATATGCTAAACCACATATCACCGATCCCAGACAAGCCAGTCAAATATAAATGTTCAATAACACAATGTAATCAAATTACATCAATTTATCCCTGCACTGCAAACACCTCCCATCTGAAAACCAAAACGACGTTGATGAACCGTACAGCACATTTTCATTGCCTAAAAATCCACAAGTCTGTCTCGCCTTTGGACTTTTAACTCTTGTCCTCCTGCCCAAGACAGTTGTTGTTTATGTGTATGTGTGTGTTTCTGCTTGAGGTGGCAGGCTGTGGGGGTGGCAGGCTGGGGCAGTGACAAGGGGTAACAGAAAAAGGGCAGTCAACAAAACTCAATTGTCCTCAGGGTAGTGGTAATTGTATTTGATTAAAATAATGACAGGGTGTAAGGGAAGAATGGTGGGTTGCTTGGTGGGACTGTTGAGGGCCTGACACCGAAACCGAGGAGGGGCAGAGAGAGAGAGAGAGAGAGAGAGAGCAAAAGATGAATAAGTGGGCACTGTGTGATTCTTGTGGTACTCACCTGCATCACAAGGCCAGTGTGAGGACAGCACCACATGCAAAAGGAAAGAAAGAAAACAGTTACCTCAGTTTTTTGCTCAGCTATCAAAGAAACCGTTAATGCTATTCTCAGCTTATGCAGGGCCAAGGGTTTTGGGTAATTCTATCAATGCAGACAACACAACAATGCTGATTTGTTGAAAGTTAGCTCAAACAGAGAAGGGGTGACATCATATGATTTCACAACAAAGAGGACAAAGCAGCATAAAACAAAAGCACCAAGAAACATGGGTTAAAAGGACATACGAGAGCTGCAAACTCAATTATTTCAGCCACACAAAACAGATCTTTGTCCACTATGACCTTTGTCTTTTCAAAGCAAATCAAAGCAAAGGTAAAGGACCAACAACATTTTCAAGGGCAGCCTACACATCACACTGTTCTCCATATTTTAAGACTATCCCCAAATGAAAGCAAAACCTTAGAAACAGTCGAAGTAGAAGCAAAACATTAACTTGTTTTCTTTGCCAATATTCATTAACCAAAAAATGTCTGTCTAGCTCCATGCCATTGCCTTGTACTGATTAGCCCAGTCTCACCTGATTGTAAATTGTAAAATATGAATGTTTGTCTACATGTGCAATATGTAAGGTGTGTCACATTGTGGGATTCAGAATTAAGAGATGATGTTTTTTGTGCTGGGTTGTGTCATGTGACAGAAACCAGAATATATATTATATAATATCATGACAATTTACTCCAGTTTGCTCCCACTGTCCAAAAACATGCATGTTAGGGTTATTAGTGACTCTGAATTGTCCCTAGGAGTGAGTGTGGATGGTTGTTTGTCTTGTTTGTCTCTGTGTGGTCCTGTGATGGACTGGCGACCTGTCCAGGATGTACCCTGCCCCTTGTCCAATGACAGCTAGGATAGGCTCCAGCCTCCCCGCGACACTGAGTTGGATTAAACGACTATAGACAATGGATGGATGGATAATTACAATACATATTTCTTTCACCCTAACCATGCATACTTCAACATTTAAAACTAACCATGCACATTAATTCTAAAGCTTACCATGTACTTGTAACGCTGAACTATTACCATTGGCCGGTGGAAACAAGGTAGAAAAGTAGGTAATTGTGGTATTAATAAGCGAATGGACTGAGGTTTTGAGGAACTGGATTTGATCCTAGTGATATCTCCCATGAAGAGACTTAGTGCCACCGTTCTCACCCAAATGAGCCAATTTTTCTCCTAGTCAAGCGTGGCAACCGTAGACATCATCATATCGAAAGGAAATCTCATGTGAAGCGTGACAGGAGCTACATCACAGTAGAGAGGAGAAAAAGCTAAATGAAAGTACAGTACAATTATTGAGCCTGTATTATGAAATTGCTAAATACTTTTACATGAGCCAACATAAGTATCTTATGATCTGTCATGACAGCACATTGTAGAACTTGAGTCAGACTTGTTTGGATAGCTTACTGTTGGCCATTACTTTTGCAAAGATTTAAAAGATGGTGTTTGAGCTTTTCCATACTTTTCACTCAGCTTTACTTTTCTGTAGCTGGTTCTGTGAGATTAGAATGATGGAATTGCTAATTGAAAGGTGATCAGGATACACTGGGCAGATCCATTACTGAGCAATGTTAGATAATGTTGAGTGGATTTATTGTGGGCAGTCTGTCACCAAAATGTTGACCTAAAATACTTAGAAAATGTAAAATTAGTCATTTAAAAAATGTTTAAAATGTAGTCAATTTTGTAGTAGTCAACAACGAACAAATGAACAAACAAAAGAAAAACTCAGAAACATTTTGATAAAGACTATGGTTAGGGTTTTAATCCAGATAAGATAATTAAAAGTACTTGGTTAAGGTTAGGGTCTTAGCAGTGGTTCTCCTAAGGAAAATGTTCACCTATCCATCATCTTAGAGGCATCTCCAGAGATGGTGTTGATTAATGACTGGAAGAAGTCATAAAACTATGTATTTTTAGGTGTTGAATTACCGATGTTTGTCTGGAGGTCACAAAAGAAACTTTCTTGTTGTAGAGACCTCATAATATCACTTTCTCTCTTTAGCCACATCAAAATCTACTCAAATACAGGGCAGCATGAGGCTCCACTTTTAGCCAGACTGTCCTTTGCCATGACCCGCTTAGGCTAGCGGCGCTGTTAAACAACCTCAGCTTTTGATGCATGCCGAAGCCACAGAGAATAAAGGGGAAAGAGGCTTTTACAAGTGGTCCAACAGCACAAAGTGTCTCTGCTCTCTGTAAAATCAGTGCTCACGGTCAGAACAGGGGATGAGTGAGAAGAAAAAAGAAAAAACAAGTGCATATGTGTGTGAGAGCTGTGTGTTAAGTCCACAGAAAATATGATAGCCGGTAGGGATGTCAGGAGCCTCTGAAAGCAGGATGTCTAAGCCAGGCTCAGACTCTCATCTCCTCACATGGCCTCACCCTTTCCCTGCATCCATCTCTTCATTTATCCCTTACACCTTCACAGGAAGTTCACAATGGGCCTCAAGCAACACCATCTCTCCCCAATGTTCTCCCTCCCTCCAACACTAGCAGAGTCTGGTTCACACAAAAGGAGAGGCAGTGAGTGTCTTGTGCGTCAGGGGTCACATAGATGTCAAGCCTATGAGATCTTGCTGTGCCTTTCTCACAACAGACCCCTACTGGTGACATTACTGGAAGGGCATTTTATCCTTCATTCTAGCAATATTCAACTATTTTACACACAAATAAACAGGAAAACAATGCAATCCAATGGCTTTTCTGTCTTATATAAAGGTAAAGGTAATGTGATTTCAGGCAGAAGGACTACAGCACAGGAACATTTCAGGTATCTCTTGTGTAGTCGACAGAGGCATACCAAAACTGGATAGCTGAAAAAATGTACCCGGGCACCCAAGTGGTGCTCACAATGTGCAACCCTAGCCAAAATCTACCATTAGATTGTGTCAGTTGAAGTCTGTTTCATGAACACGATGAAGTTCAGCAGACTTCCATGATCCCCAGACACCAGATCTGAAACCACCACCATACATTTAGGATGTGGAAGAAAATAACCTAAACAACATAAATGTGCCGCTGACAAATCTGCATAAATGATGTAATGCAATTGTGTCACCAAGAAGCAGAATTTTAAGAACTGAGGCGAGATGTGAGAACAAATAGAGTGCTGATCCATTATTGGTGCGCAGCTCCTAATATAGTACATGCAAAGTGCAGCTGTTTGTACAGGTGTCCCGTCAACTCCTTCTGTGAAGTAAAAGTGGTACTTTGCTCACAGTACATAATCTGTTTTGTGACTTGAAAAAAGCTTGAAATTTCAGGCAGACAAATTAAACAAAGCCTAATGAGAAATTGTATTGAATTGCACACTTAGAAGCTAGTGAGTCTAGTGTAACTAGAATGTGAGAATTTATTTTCTAATTAACTGAGTAGAACATAATTTAAACTTCATCTCAGAATGTTTTCATTCATAGTGACTAGTTAAATTTGCAACAGGATGGCATTTACATGAGTGCGAGAATACTAGGGGCGACACATGGGATATCCAATGTTTACATGGATGTGTTGAGTTATGTGTTTTGGTAAGTTTCAACTCTTATGGCTCTGTCTCCAAAGTCCAGTGTGGGGGAACTGAGAGTTCAAAGTCCTCCTTACTGTGCAATAAGCTTTTTTCATTTCAGTGTCCAAATATTTACTGTCCAGCAAGTCCAGTCTGGAGAGTACCCAGAAAAAAGATTGTGTGTCTACTGACACTTTGATAAGATCATTTGCATTGTGCAATGTGATGGATTATAAGCATTATGAGGCAAGCAAAATTATCAGAAAATTATTCAGTGAATAAGCAATGAGGTAATAAGCACAAGTGTGATGATTTCTAGATGAGTTCTTTACACTTTACACAATTGTGAGGTTATTGTACAGGACATCTACTGAAAGAGAGAAGAGTTTTAAACTTCCTTATAACACCATCTGCATTTATTCTAACTAACACCGGGCCTCATATCCAAACCAAGCACATTACCTAAAATGACATGATTTCAAACTTGAGTAGTATCTGGTAAAATGTCATTGAGCTCCATGAAAAGCTGAGAGCAACAATCTTAGAAAATGGGGAGAATTACATTTTCAATCAGTAGATTTGTTTTGTTTTTCTTTTAGAGAAAAAAACGATATTCAATCAAAAGGTAGCCCTCTTATAATGGTCAGGTTAGGAGCTGACAAAAACAAATTAGGCTCTAATATTAGACAAGGAGGGAAAAACAAAAAGAAAAAATGAATAACTGTCAAAATATCCATCCATCCATATTCTATACCCACTTAATCCAATTTAGGGTCGTGGAGGGCTGGAGCCTATCCCAGCTATGGTTATGATTATGGTCCCAAGTTAAGTATAAAAGCTGACAACTGACTGCTACAACACCGAAGCCTCTAAGAAACCTCAGATAAACCATAGCGTTTGCTCAAAATGGATCATCAAAAATACTGTCCGAAGACAATTAGCTTGAGGGGCATTCTGCCCTACGTTGGTCCCCTCGGGGTCTCTCTATTCCTCCTATCCTGGAATAGTTCAAACATTCTGAAAGAAAAGCCTGTGAGAACAGTAAGCAGCCTGAAAAGCATATCTTGGGGTAACATTCCCACTCTGCATGATGTAATTCATCATCAGCTTTACTTCCTCTTAAGTTTTCTTCTTGACAAAGTGCCACCAGCACTGTCAGCACATGAGGGAAAGTATGAATCAAAGCAGTGGAGGACCTTCATCAACAAGCAATTCACAAAAAACATTTTTACAAAAATTGTTTCATAATCTGTGGCTCAGCACCTGCAGATAGGAAAAATCAAGAGCAGGGGCCTTTATGCCGATTCCTTGCAGTAGAGAGTTGCTCTCGGGATGTGGAATGTACCAACAAAATATAGCTGGACTTGTCTTAAAACACAGCAATGGCTCTGGAACTAAACCTAGAGCCTTGTCATATGGCCAGCCACTGCCTGTGTGGGGGATTGAAACAGAGAATAATAGGAGTCTAAGCAGGGGGACCAAATTTTGGTCAAAACCAAACAAAGGATTTCAACAGTAACTTGTGATCTAATTTAGAGCTGATTTTTTTAAAATGCTTTGGGTAGGCAAGGCCCACATATCTGTCAAATATGAGCAAGATAATGAAAGGGTGAATTTCACCTTTCCACTGTTAAAACCGTGATTTGTTCAATCATCTGTACTTCTCTTGTTTGAGGTTGGAAGAGTGTTTTCACATTCAGCTGGATATTAAAAAAAAACAAAAAAACAAGTGTATCTGTTATTTCTTTATGAAAATAAAGTGCACAAATTGAATATTGCTCATATCATATAGCTCTTATAAGCTAGTATTAGTCACTGAACAGTAAAAATGACTCAAATGAGACCTCTGTCAGGTATATCTAATATAGGCTTGAGCATATACGACATTTTCACAAATTTTCTTGAATTAATTTCTTATGAATACAAGGACACTATATAACTGTAGATGTTTGATTAGCTGCTTAATTCAGAAAACAAAACCTGTTGTTATTTGTCAAACGGGAGGAAAATCATTAGTTCCCCATTCCAATGATTAACATCATATTCTTCCTGGTCTGATCACAATGGATCATCAAGTTCAGTGAATCACCATTGGCCGAAAATGAATGAATGAGTAAATGAACACAAAGAAAATTGAATTAATCTATTTAAAAAGAGTGTGTGAAAGCAGGGACAAGCAGGCTCTTTAAGGAGAGACAGAGTGGATGACAATATTTAGAAGATTAGAAGGAGTGTTTTCTTAGCCAAAGCTCCAACCAGACTCCTTGGTGTCCTTCAGAGCAAAAACAAAAACATTTGGAGTGTATGGCTCACAGCTAAAGTACATCTCTTATTTGTTATCACTTATGCTCCAGGCCCGGTTTACATTCTCCTGAGTGTGTCCACCAGCGTGTTCATCCGGAAATTTGCCCCCTATGCACCCTCCTGATTTAGATTTGGAGAGCAATAAAACTTGCTGAGTTGTTGCCTCGGACAAATAAACTGACCAAAGTGTTGATGTAGAGATGTCTGAAAGAAACAAAAAAAGGCAGCTAGAAAGAGAGAGAGAGAGTGACTGATAGTCGCTGCACTATCGCTTCTTCCTGTGAAAGTTTCCGGCAAGGCAGTAAACATGGCAGCGTCTGTCTCCTGTGGGAGCCTAAAAAAATGTGTTTGTGTGAGTGTGTGTTGTCAACTGGACGTGTGTGTTTATAGATGTTTGTGTGTAGTCATGTACTGCTTGCTGGTGCATGCATACATTGTTGTGTGCGTAGAGGTCAACAGTTCTCTCTGTGAGAGAGTTGTGCTAGAGCCAAATGCCCAGCTGCTCAAAGGTGTCTGCTTACAAGCATATTCGCAGAGCTAACAGGGAAGACACATGCACACAGATACACATGCCTTGAATCACACTACAGGAGTGCTCACAAAAACATGCAACATATAACATTTGCCTTAACAGTTTGTGAGCTAATTCAGTTAGCTTCGTTTGTTAGTCTGTGCACTCAGAACATTAGGTATTTAACTAAATTACTGCTTAATTATATAACCTGAAACATTTACTGGAGAGGACTGACTTCATTACTGTAATTTCTGGATTTACCTGTTTGACCAACAAGCACAAGTTTGGCAGTTAAATCATTTGTTCAATTACGCAGCATAATGAGTAATTGTGAACAACTCTGCTACATTTGAAGGCCCAGAGAAGCACATATCTTTTTTACTGCACCCAAAAATTGCAATGTAAATATACTCAACTAACTATGTACAACAACAGATTATTGACCAAATGCATTTTATAAAAGTAGTAGTTTGAAAAAAAGAAAAGAAAAAACAATGTCCTGTGGCAGATATCATATTCTATGTCAGTAAATCATTACAATCAAAGTTTGAGTGTGTGCAGAGATGTCATGCCACAGCTGCTACATGTAAAGATCATTTTCAACTAATATACCATGTTAGGAAGTTCAGTCCAGTGGTTCTCAATTCAGCTTTCAATCCCCATCTTTGGGTCATTTTAATAAAAATAGGTCAGATCTAAACTAAAGACAAAGAAACTTGAAACATTACTTGTCCATAATTTGAACAATATAGCTCACATGCATCCAACTGAAAAACCACTCCATATTGTTTCTTACCTTGTAAAGTAACCATGTGATAAGCTGGGAAAAAAATATCAGCCAATAAAGTAGGTTTGAAGAGGAAATACCCATGTCGAGCAAAATAAATTCCTAAAGAATATATTCTCTAAAATTATGTTGCAGATGCTATAAATCACCTGAAAGTACGGCAAGTATGATTTAAAAAAGAAAGTGAAAAACTAGCAAACTATTTAGAATAATAATTTTCTGAAAGAGTTACACCTACAAATGCACTCTTGTGTATTATGTGCTTCTGGTTCAACTGATATCTATAGATGGCTATGATGTTTTTCCACTTGGCCACTTCAGGATGTACAAATAGTCACTGTTAAAAGTGTTAGTCATGATTCAAGAATCTTGTCATACACTGCTAATGGAAAATTAGGAGGGCTTTAAATTTTATGTTTCAAGCCAAATCCAAAGTGACATTATGAAGGTAAGCATTTTAGTATAGTAGTTAGCTGATGCTAACATAACAATACTGCTGCCTGTATTCACATCTAACACTGGTGTCGTGCATCAGATTCCTGTTCCGCAATTTAAGTTTCCATTAATTATATTGATGTGATGAGCCTTGTACAGCTAAAGGATTCCTAAGATATCTCATTTGTTACATAAAATAATATTAGCATGCTAAAAATCAATCTCTATCTATAATGGGACATTGATTACAAAGACAATCAATATTTGTGTGATTTCTGCATCTAAGAGAAATGTATGAAAACTTGGTGCTTCATTTTACTCACGAAAAGCTTAACAGGGATGCCTATGAAAACTTCCCACTGTACCCTCAGCTTGGTGAAATTGAAATCTGTTTTTTGAACCATGTGAGCAAACTTGACTAACTCAGCCAAGATAGCTGCAAAGCAGAAGAGATCTGACTGGCTAAGATTTCTGGCTAAGACTCACCACTGTCATGTGCACAGACTCAATTCAAACTTTTGTTTTACATTTCTTAAACTGATGAACAAGCAGCAAAGTTGCACTTTTCTGCCAGATTTTTTCCCAGTACTCAACAAAATTGGGAAACTGGCAGCATATCGAAATCAAAATCAGTGACAAAACTGCCCAACAGGAACTCATTGATATGGTACTTCACAAACACTTTATTCAATAAATCTTAAACTTGGCACATGGAATCATACCTAGGTTGTGTCAGTATGAGCTGGTCAATGCCTATAATAAGCTGACATCGTTGAATTTCGCTTTCAACAATGCTTGAATACAGGTAACAGGATAAATATGACAACATTCAGGCTGAGGATGATTGGAGTGCTCTTTAACTATGTTAGGTTAGATAATCCACTATAGTGAGATACTTGCTCTTCACATGAAGGATACAGTGAGAATCATTGTTTCTTTCTTTCTCTCTTTTTATTATTTTTAAATGACATTTCCGAGGGGACATGGATAAGATCCCAAATGATAATGGGCGTTAATTAGAATTTTGTCTTGTTTACTGGCTGTCCTTGCCAACCCCGGACCTCATGATTCCTGTCTAGATATTTGATTAGACTTTTGGGTCTTAATGATGATTTGTGTCGCATAAAACAGTAGCCTACATCTGAACCATCTTCCAACAGAAAAATCTCCTGATACACCACAGTATGTTAGCAATTTAGATGGCCTGGACCCCCACACAGAAAACTTGTGCTACTGGCACAATTCAATTTTCCAAAAGCATGAAATCACTTCATGGTACTTTTGACATTAAACTTTCTAATGTAATTGAAATTAACTGTTATGTTGAATAGTATCTGGCATAATAGCACAATAATACTAACAGTGTAATGTTATAAAGTTAGGACTGTTACAGACCTCACAAATGCACTGGATTAGATTCACTATTATATTAACTGAAACTCTTCTAAAATCCTTTTCGTTGGAATGAGAACGGTTTAAAGAAACTGCACCGTAGCTATAGCATGACACGGATTAATGTGAAACAAGATCTGTTATAACTGATTCCAAATTAAATACATATAATATAGATTTGACTAATAGGAAACAAAATAAATAATAAAATGTAAATAATATCTAATGTATTTTTCAACAAGTCCTTCTAATTCAACGCGCTTGAAGGCTAATGAACTCATTAAAGGTGAGACCTTGTTGCTCTTACATATGTCATAGGTGAAGGAAATGGAAGAGTGCAGGCAGCCTTAGAGAGAGGACTGAGGAGCTACAGTTACACCGGTGTGTGTGTGTGGGTGTGTGTGTGTGTGTGTGTGCGTGTCTGTGTGTGTGTGTGTGCGTGTGTGTGTGTGTGTGTGCGTGTGTGCGTGTGTGTGTGTGTGTGTGTGTGTGTGTGCGCGCGCCAGAGACAGCGCAAGGGAGAGCTCTGTAGAGTGACGCACAGCTGGGGTTAAAGAGAAGCTGGTTAGAGGTAATATGAAGTGATGTTAAAATTGCTAAACATTTTTTTTCCTGTTGTAGAAACCAGAAGCTGTGTGCGTCATGACATATCTGTGTTTGGGTTTGACTGTTACACAGTTAAAGGTCCATATATGTCAAGATCAGATACATTCATTGTAAATAGAGCTTCTATACATTTTTCCCATCTTCATGTCCTTTTCCCCTTCAGTCCCTCTTTACATCTTTTCCCATCTTTGTTTCTCTCACTTTCTCTTCTTTTTCATTTTGTTTTTCTTTAATCCCACCTTTCCCTTCATTTCCTTTGCTCCTTTATTTTCACCTTCACCAAAGAAGTTATGTCATTGAAGTGGTTTGTTTGTTTGCTTTCTAGCTAGACTATTCAGACAAATACAGACAAGTTTGCATTCAACTTTAAGCAGAAGAGGAACTTGTAATTAATATTTGTCAAAATTACAGAGTTAAAGGTTTATTTTAGCATACAGTCGTTTAACGTAATAAAAAACGATATTCAATCAAAAGGTAGCCCTCTTATAATGGTCAGGTTAGGAGCTGACAAAAGCAAATTAGGCTCTAATATTGGACAAGGAGGGAAAAACAAAATGGTTAATCCAACTGGGGGGGGGGCAATTTAGAATCACAAATGAACCTAATATGCATGTTTTTGGACGGTGGGAGGAAGCTGGAGTACCTGGAGAGAACCCACGCATACACGGGAAGAACATGCAGACTCCACACAGAAAGGCACCAGCTGGGATTCGAACCAGGACAGGGCCTGCTGTGAGGGGACGGTGCAAACCTATACACCACCGTGCAGCCTGTCAAAACAATGTGCATACCAAATGAGTAGTAGATTAAGCATTTGTCAAAGTAGCCATTTGATTCCCTTATGTAGTATCATTTCAAATGAGTCCGGAAAACTGCAGCATATTGTATGGATAACCATTTTTCACAATAAAAGCCCTGCTCGGTGCGGAGGTGTTTTTCGATTCAATTAAATTAAGAAAGGATTTTATTTCACTTGATACAGTGCAGGAAGAGTAAAATGTATATCCACAGCTTGTCAAGTCAGTAATTTGATAGCCTGTTTGTTACTTCTGCAATTCTCTGGCACATGATGTGGTGTCTTTCCACAATCCACCACAAAAGGTTGAAGTTTTTCAAGATACTTTAGGCAAATTTTGGCAGATAAAAAGAAAAAAAACTTTGGCAGGCAGATAGGAATTAATGGATATCCAGTTGACTCGCATTTTAACACACAGATTGGAGGACAAAAGAAGTAAGTTGTGCCCTTTTCCAGATATTGAAGCCTTGTTATCATACTGATAATAAAAGGAATTTAAAGTAAAGTCCTGCAAAGTAATGGTCTGACTCGAATGATGAAGTAGAAGTTATTGAAGTAAATAAAGGCATCAGCCTCTATTTGAGAGGCTACAGTTTCTGAATATGCACAGATCTGCGAATATACTAATTTTCCCCATGGCCATCTCCATTTCTACAATTACAAATGTTTTGACTGCTCAGTCTTTGCTTAGCTGAAAATATCTTCAATTGAAGATGTTCAGAACAGCTAAATATATGAGGCTAATTAAAGATAAAAAATTTAACTCCCACTCATCAGCTCTGACAAGTTCCCTCACCAAGTTTACATGAGTGTTTCTTTAGGTTTGTCAAGTATGAAACCATTGCAATTTGAATCTTTGATTTGAGACTAGTATTAGTGCACTGCAGTTCCAAGATGTAAAATGCTCCATCATTACTCTTACTGCATGATGTGTATCCTTCTAGCATATTGAAATTTAAAAAATGTATGTATGGGTTTACCATCTGAACCCGTTGCTTCCATGATCTGAACTCAGAAAAGCTGTAAAAAATGGATGGATGGGTGTCTTGTCGAATTTGGGTGTGAGTAGATGTAATGCTGTTGGTTGGAAGTGCTGGGATGATCACTGGAAAGGGATGACAGCATCCCAGAATACTGATCTCTCCAGGAACCCCAGAGGTTATGAGCTGTGACCTGTAGGGAGTAGTTAGCAGCGAGCCCACAGGGTTGCAGGTAGGTTTGGATTACTGCACTGTTCTCACAAACACATTACGCCACACAAACACACACAATGCTATGATGAGTGATATGTCACAGAGCAGCAGCATTTGCACACACACACTCGCACATATGGATGGCTTGAGGGGAAATCAAGCTGTCGCCTCTCAATTACCTCTAACAAAAGGGCCATTGAAAATAACAAGACAGCCTCTCACAGTTAAAAAAAGTTTTTCTTTGTTAGTCAAGGCAACTTTTTAGCAAAGCAACATTCAAAAACAAGATCCTCTCAGTGAACCCAAACAGCTTATAAAAGAACTCATGACTCTACTCTAAAGAGATAACCATTGAAAACATGTTAAAAAACTGACATCCGACTCTGGCACTCTAAGCTACAATCTGTTTTGATTTAGTATATCAATATAATGTTCAACACATTATAATGCTTTAAAATGAATAAAGTTTAAAATGTCTTTTAAATGTCTGTGCAGCTCATTTTTATATCGATTAAACTACCCAGTGGTTATTCTTGACTTTTACGTTGCCTTATAAAAACCTGAAACTTGCCGGAGTCTATGCTCCTGTGCTTACATAGGAAGCGGTCCGACAGAGGTCTGGCTTGGGTTCTGTGCACTTTATGCCTACACCGCAATGTTTATTATCTTAGTACAGCCAAACGGTGGAGTATCATCACCTCAGCATGCACAGGGCTAATTGTTTTAGAGCCCAGCTTCAGTCCTGTGCTACGATTTTGAGGAGAGGCTTGTTTTTGTAAAACTCCCAGTTGGTCCAACTTTTTGTTGGATTATGGTGCTTTTCTCTGTGAATAGATTATTTTAAGATCATCATAAATACTACAGGAAAGACAAAGAAAAAAGGCTGTACTTTTTTTTATTCCCAGTGGACTTGTGGGTAGTCACTAACTTACTTGCAGTAGACACCAGTGCTCTCAGTTAGAAGTCTCCAATAGTTTTCCGATTGCCAGGCTGAGGATAAAAAATACTCAAGACGGGTTCCACCAGAAAGGCTATAATGTGTCCCTTTCCTAACATAGTCACGTGGACTGGGTCTGCGTAACATCGTCCATATTGCTGCACGGTGTTGCAAACTGGACTGTTTTTGAGAAAATGTAAGCAGCTGTTTGACTGAAAAAATGACAAAGGGTGCACAAAGATCCACAATAGCTCTCGCTCGGACAACTATGCATCATTTTAGATTTAAGATGTATTAAATGATGAAAATTTTGTTCTTCTGGAGGCCTCAGTTTGAGTAACCTTGAGCTTTAACTGCCTGTCTGGACAGCTCCTTATTCTCCACACTTATATGACTGCGATCTATTACAGGTAAGACACTGAATACTCTTAAGTATGTTATACAACCCCACTTAAAAAAAAGAAGACAGAAATAAGTACTCTATCTATCTATCTATCTATCTATCTATCTATCCTGTCCCTGTCTGTCGGTGCTAGATAGATAGATAGATAGATAGATAGATAGATAGATAGATAGATAGATAGATAGATAGATAGATAGATAGATAGATAGATAGATAGATAGATAGATAGATAGATAGATAGATAGATAGATAGATAGATAGATAGATAGATAGATAGATAGATAGATAGATAGATAGATAGATAGATAGATAGATAGATAGATAGATAGATAGATATGCAATGTTTTACTTTTTACACTATAAGAGCAATGGTTACACAATATTCTCAAAAGAATTGGCTCCATTACAACTTACATGTGCACCTTATTTCCGGTGTATAAATTGAGAGGGTCATCAATTCTTATTTCAGGCCATTTCATTTCATTTGACACCCTCTTATTACAATAAATGGACTGGTCATGGCCATTCTACAACGGATGTTGAACTGGTGTGTAATTTCCCACTGGTTCGATTTACCATGATGGTATACTGTAAGAAGCTGAAAGAAACATAACCTTTTTGCCTCAGCAGTTTTCAAACATTTAGTTGGTCATGATATATGAGACAAAAACATTGACAATATCAGAATTTTCAAAAGTGGTGAACAGAAAATAAACAGCAGGGACAGGGCAGGGGGTGAAGGAGCTCACACAAATATCAATAAACACTCCTCTTCCGTCTCGGAAGCTTCCTGCTTTATTTGATTAGGCTGAGGACGGAGGGAGGGTTGGGGGTGAAAAACAGAGCAGTCATGCTCTTTTGCTTTTCTTCCTCCTTTCCCTTCCTCTGCAATCTTCAGCCTCTCCTTAATGGGAATGGGAAGTTTGGGATGTGGAGGGGAGAAAGAGGGGACTTGTGGAGTGGGTTGCTGCTAGCCTCAGCCTAACCTCCCCCATCTGGACTGGGGAGGGGGCGTCTTGCCAGCCTTGAGGCTACTCCCAACCCTTCCCAGCTGTTGGCTGTTCAGAGGCAGGGTTTTTTTTTTTCCTGCCCCAAGTGTGTGTTTTCGGTGGGCTTGAGAAAGCATTTTTTTTCATAAACATTTGCCATATCCTCCACCAGCTGCTGACCCCACTGCTCCTGTCCCTGAGCAGGGCTCTGCAAGCAGGCAGAGGGGAATGGTTTTCATTTAGCAGACTCTGCTTTGCAGGAGAGACTTGCTAAAGGGTTCTTGGCCCCACTGCTCTTAGCACGCCAGCTATAATATGAAAGCTAGACAGGTCACTGGCTGGGAGCATAAAATGTTAACTGATAGACGCCACTGTGATCGCAAGGCTGCTATTAGCACATAGTTAAGTTGAAACTGGAAGTTTGAGATATGGAATATATCAATGTCAATGTGACAGAAACTAAGGCCAAAACATCCTTCCTTCCTTTTGCAAAAGCATTCTGTCACTTTCTGATCATTGTGGGGTAAAAACCTGGAAATGCATGTTTATTGTCAGGATAACATTTTGCATGGGTGCTGTAGTGACACAGGGTAAAATCAGCACTTACATTTGAAATCATTTTTCTGTAAATGAATGAATCCTAAATTGACTGTAGCGCTTCAGTGGTGCAGAACACTATCGACTCCTGAACTTCCATTCAAGGATGGTATGGTAGCTTTGGTCCCCTCGTGTTCTGCTAATCTCTGCAGTTTAGCATGTCAAGCAGAACCATATTGAGTTTACGCATAATAATATTCATAAAGATGTGATCATAAACATAATACATACAGCATCAACAGCTGCATTGGTTAAAATAAAACATCTGATCTTAAATTCGAAGATAAATTTGGAGCCATTATTTGTTCATTCGAAATGTTAACTTTGAAACCAAATTTGAACGCTATGTAACAATAGATCAACTGATCCACCAACATAAACAGCTTTAGAAGAAGATATAAAAAAATGCTCATGTCTAAAAAAGAAACAAGGAGCTCTTCCTGACACCAACAGCACAAAGCAAAAGCATTAAATAAAAACTAAAATGCAAACCTCAAGTCTAGTGCCAAAAGCAACATCCCAAAAGACAACTAGCATCAACCACCTCTTGTCTACTTGTCCTCAAATAGCTATCCCACTGCATGTGTTGATGAAAAATGTATTGAGCGCTTGTTAGTCAAGCTGGGTGCAGGTGCCAATGCTGTATGTATATCATCTGATGGCATGTTTGTGCTGATGCATTATGAAAGAGGAAGCTGGGCCTCATGTAACATTCAGCAGGATGGGGATGCTGTAGGTGAGGCCAGCACAGCCTGCAGCCAGAGACACCCCCATCTCCAAGTTTTTGCTTTTTTACATAGATGTGAGTAAGCTCTATCTGAGCTTTGGATCCACATGTTGGTGGTGGATCCACACATTTAAAAGCACAGCTGGGAGGATGCTCACGCAACTGCTTTTGTTTCAGTCATATGCCTTGTTACACACATAAACACAGTCTGAACTGCAGGGATGCATCGCACACAGAACTTTTTTTTCTCTTCTTTTTCCTTAAGCTTGCATCATAAAACACGTTTAAACTCACACATGAACACACAAAACACTTGTACACAAACTTAGACATCCCATTTGAACTTTGACCTCAAGTGTCCAGAACACATATACTCGCTCCTCCTCTTTGTGCCGGTCTGCTTCGGAATTGCATGGTAATACTTCATTATGGCAGCACTGTAATTTAGAGGGAATGAGCACTTCAAACGAAAAGCAACCCACACATAAACACACACAGACGGGGTTACTGTAAATGTGTGTAACCTAGAGTTCTGTATCATTTTTTTTTCTTTCTTTCTGCATTCCCAGAAGAGTCCAAAATATACCCCGACAGTAATCAAAGGCACACTACAAGGTTATCATTGTTGGAGCTGATTGCAAAGTTGAGAGTAATGGTTCAAATTGGGAGAAGACTGCAACGCCAACTTGTACACAGAGAAACATGAACTCTGTTACACAAGGTGTTTGCAAGGTTTAGGTTTGACAGCATCCTGAATTATAGTTTTATACAACAGTTGCCCTACAAAAAGTTACACTTGGTAGATCTTTGAAAGCTGGGTGGTCTTTGCTGTCTAGAAATCATTTGGAAGTTCCAGTTTGACTGTTTATTCCCTGTGGTCTAAATCTTGTTTTATGCATTGTAAATAAGTCACTTGCCTAGTGCTGCTTTCAGCTTTAAACGCTCAGACAATTACACTCTAAAATGACTGTGAATGAAAATGCTGTCAACATGGCTAACAACTTTACAACCAAATGCTGCAATGTGTACTTCAAGCACACACCTGTGTGTACATAAGTCAATAGCTAGCTACCATTACATTAGTCTCCTTACTAATATATTCAGGTGTATTACATATTAGTGAATCAATACAAGCTTTTCTAACTTCAACAATGTCATACTCTCCTTTGTAAAGATCCTGTTACATCTTTGCTTGAAATGACCAACTGCAGTGTGAAACTCTCAGTTAAAGTGGGCGTCAAGTAAAGGTGTACTTTGTCCACAGACAATTCCAAAGTTTATACTAACAAGATGGTTGAATCCTCAGAGTAGACAAAAGAAAAAAAGACAGCAAAACTGCAGTTTTTCAGTGAAGTCTTCATTAATACTGTTCAGAATCTATTTGGTTTCTATAATCTATAGAAATTAGCTGTACATTAGCTGCTGTGAGCATTTTTGATTTCCATTACCAAACTTAATTTGATAGTTAGAAAAATGAGTCCAGTTTGTACGATTTGCCACCCTCCTGAGAAATGTTCACGCATCAGGTTTCTTCTGCCTTTGCTACTGAAAAAGAACAGTCACATTACTCTCAAGGTAAAATGTGTTTGAGATAAAAACATTTCCATTCAAGAATGAAAAAAAAGTGGTAAGAACATATACGGTGCAAGACATTAACACAAAACCAACAATATGCGTGTATATGATGCTAATTTCTACTCCATTTAAGTGTGCATATTTTACCCCCAATTACTCATTCAGTTAAAAAAAATGTCTGCTTTGTTCCACACCTGCTCAGATCCTGTTGTATGTGTATGGTGGTGTGTGAGTGTGTTTGTGTGTGAATAATTCAAAGCACACAAACAATCTTGGCTTTTGTACTATGAACAATTAAACTCAATGCATTACACAGGAGGTTTACATGATTTGAGGCTTTCTTTTGTCCTCACACACAACACACAAGTTCACCGTGATGCTCAAATGAGCTGTAACTAACAAAATATAGTGCAACGTGGGTGGCTGTATGCATGTGAGTTCAGTTACATACTTTAAAGACAGCATTTGTATGTGACACAAATTCACAATAATACATATACAGTAGACTGGTGAAGGATGTTGGTAAATCTGTCAGCTGTCACACATCTCTAATCCGAAAGGCTTCTTCAGTTCGGAACTAGATGGTGGGGAGTATCAGCTTATAATCAGAGAGGGTTGTTACAGTCACATGTGTCACTTAAACCCCTGACCAATGTGCTCCCCACCATCTAGTTTAGAACTGAAGAAGCCTTTCGGATGAGAGATGGAATGTCTTCCAAGATCCAAGAAGTCATCCAATTGCCCTTATTCAAGCTCTTATGAAAGCTATATCATGATAGACTCGAGAGAAAGAAGTTGTGGAGAGAAATGGCAAGTTCCCAATAACCAGAAAACAAAATTTACTGAATCACCTAGAGCTACTTGTATCATAGAGTGATGTTTATGACCAGAGAGAAACCTGCCTGCATGACAGCTGGAACAGCTTGAAAAACACCCGACAGACAGGCTGAGGATGAAGTCTGGTGAGAACTCTTAGTGTGGGAACCTTGGATTGTGTATGTATGTAGAGCAAAAGCTGACAAAAGCTAACAGTTCTTGCCTTCATCACAAGTTCTGCACATTTGCAGAACACAACTTGTGCTGTCTACTTACATTGCAGAGAAACAATGAGGGTGACAGAAATATTTGATATCTGCAGTGTGCGCTTGGGATTTTACATCTAAGCAGTTTGCATCCATGAAAAACTCTGCTCGGTTTGTGTTTCATTTGAGCAGTTCTGAGATCTGTCAATCACAGGGTTGTGTGAACATACACCAAGCATCTAAGAGCAGAGAGCACTGCTAATTTTCCTGTGCTTTTGAGACTAGGGGTGAGCGATATGACGAATATTAAATCGCGAACGATTGCAACGTGAAGACGATCCGTAACGATCTGTCAAACTGCAGAGATCGTGGGATCATCTAGGGCACATTCTATAAATTGCAGTTCTATGCTGATGCACCGACGCACCAGACGTATTACGCCGTCAACCTGACCGACCAATCACAGCGAATTACGGGCAGTGACGCGCTTTCTTACCCGCCTCCTTGTTTGTGTGTGTAGCCACATGGAGAGCCGTGGCTGAAAGCCAAACAGAGGAGGTCGCTAAAAAAATTCCACCTCCATTATGTGGAATTGGTTTGGATTTTCCGCAACTGATCAAGCGTAAACAAATGTAATTTGCAAAGTTTGCACAGAAACGGTTCGCACGTTGGGTGGCAACAGGACGAACCTGTTCAATCACTTGAAGAGGAAGCATCCCAAACAGTGTGCTGAGAGCCAAACAGCGAGGGGCCCGGCGGCAGCAGCTAGCTAAGACCAAAACAGACAACATTAACACAGGCGTTTGAGAAAGGCACTCTGTGTGACAAGTCAAGCACGCGATAGAAAGAGGTAACAGAAGCAGCTACCTTTTATCTTGCAAAAGATATGGTACCGTTTAAGATGGTAGAAAATGAGGGGTTCGAACACCTGCTTCAAGTAGTTGACCCGGCCAGTCGAAAATACTTCTGCAACACTGTCTGTTTTTCACTTTTCACTTTAAGATTGTGATAAAATCGAAATCGTGATTTTATTTTTAAAAAATCGTGATATGATATTTTTTGCCATATCGCCCGCCCCTGTTTGAGACCTCATTTGATTTACTTTAAGATTGTTGGGATCAACAATGTTTTACAGGGTGGTTAACAACACATTTGTCTTTGCTGTGACAAACTCACAAAATAGATTTATTTGTCCTTCACTCAGACTTTAAGTCTGGTTTGCCAACTGCTGGCAGAGAGCGATGTGTTACAGTTTCTTATGAAGTAGTCATTTTGATTCCAGGAATCTGATGACTTCATCACATTCAAATTTTACGAAGACATTCATTCTATTGTAAAATTTTCAGTATAAATATGTCATTGTGGAGAATTAACAGTTTATATTGCTTATATATTATATATTATATTATATATTATATTGCTTACATGTGCTTTAAATAGTGTAAATTTAAAGTCAAAATAATAGACGCTTATTCGGTTAGCTCATGTATTGTTATCACATCAAGTCGATAATTTAAATAAGACCTATCAATCATCTTTCTCGGGACTTGAAAAATCCTGATAAATAAAACTCAATTAGAACTTCATTAAATCCTTTTGTTTCTTAAAGGAGCTTGATGGTACTACTAAATAGTCAATCAGGTTTTTTGAATGTGGTCGACAGAGGCTGGGTTAATAGGCTTAGATGCTGTTTGCTTAGTGTTCTAGATGCCTGGTGCAAAGGACACTGAGGACTGATCTTTGCTGCTTGCATGTCACAAACATTCACACCCAATTTTTTTCATCACCTTCTATCAAATTTGAGATAATAGAGATGAAATGGACAGACTGCACTACACACATCTTTTGCAAGAAAAACAACTTAAGTCACTTTAATATAAAACTTTGAGCTAAGATGAAAAAAAAGAAAGAAAAAGAAAACAATGTGAACAATTCACTGGTGAATTTTGACAAAAGTATCTAGCATCAGAAAATACACTGCACTACGAGTCAATAGCATAAACCTGTGCCAACACTTACTACTTTATTCTTCAGTCATGTATGAACCTTTGGAAAAGCACAAAATTACAATTAAATATGCAGTTTAATTTTTTTCCATCCAGTTTTACCAATCAAAAACTTTGGGATTTCCCAAATTTGTCCTTTCACATAGAAGATAATAACAATAATAATAATAATACATTTGGTCGATCAATTTACATTTAACTCACTAAGATAGTGACCAAGTGTTGTTTTTCTACTGAACAAACCTGATCTGACATGGTATGAGGTTTCTCCTATGATCCTGATGAAGCTCATAAATTGATGACATTGGTCACATTCCTATTTTACACGTGTTGTTGGAGTTTTGACCGCTTCACTCAAGAGTAAATGTTAAAATACCTGCCTCTTTCAATTAAAGAAACAAGAAGATTAAACAGTTGTAGTGTTGCTATTTAATTAATCAATGACATTTCAGCGTATTAAAAAAACTGATTTACTACCATCTACTATCTATGAGGCCATACCTGTACAAAAATGAGCAGACAAACAAACAGAAACACATAAGTAGAAGGCTGGTCATCTTCCTCTTTTCCTCCTTCTCCTCCTCTCCGCCATTCCTCTGCTCTCACACTCAACAATGATAAAACAATGACTGGGTAGTGAGGGAGAAAAGAAGGGTGGATGGCAGGATGGATGGATGAAGGAGCAAAGAAAAGGATGCATGCTTGTGAGGAAGAAAGCAAGAAAAAATAACTGAAATGGTTATTGGCAGAGCGAGGAGCTTCGTTTATCTTAAGGAATAACCTGCAGGAGACAAACAGAAAATAAAACAAAATAATTGGGTTTTAAAGCTCTGATGGTGATTAAAGTGCGCGTACTTTTGTTGGTATGCTGTTTTTTTCTATGGTTGGAGACATGTATGAGAGAGACATGTCCCATCTATAAATATCCATAGCAAGTCTCTGAGCATGATGACAGCATAGTGGTTATTCTAAACTCATCCTCTAGGAAAAGCTGAAGCAGATGCTGCTCAGATCAAGAACAGTGCAGGGAATACAAATTCTTCTGGAAGCCTTTTCCAGTTGTGCAAAGAAAGCTTGCATTTTGAAATTGGTATAATGTTCTTCTATACAGGTTAAACAAGAAATGACACAAGAGAGATTACATTCATTTGAAGCCTTTACCAGTTGGTAAGACAAGACAAGCCAAAGACAGCTAGCTGAGAGCATTAATCTGGCCATGCAGGTCACGCAAAAGTAGCTACTGAGATGCATTATATCAAGAGCTGCACTCCACGTGTCTGGAACAGCAATGCTGGGGAGTACAGGCAAGACATCTTGGCCTTGGCTTTGATTTTTCCACTACTGTAACCAACTTAAAGAACTATTAAACAAAAAACTTAAACTAAAACAGTTTGTTTCTGGAATCTATGTATAATAGTGCAAAGAATTTTGTTTTGTTGGTTAAGAGGCCTGCGATGACAGGTAAACCAGACTATTGAGAAAATGACAGCGACAAGATACTTTACCAGGATTATATGTTTACAAAGGAAGCTTCTTAATAATCTATACTTCCAATTACACCCATAAAAAGCATTGCATGGAACGGAATTGTAAAGGTGTGCACCAACTAGAAAATAGTTGTTGTTCTTTTTTATACTATATATTTGCTATGGTAACTTTCAATATTTGCATAAAGTCTGAACCCTTACAAGTTACTCTCAACAGTAACATTATGAGAAATCCTCTTTGTTTTTACTGAAACACCTTGGAGACATTTGTTGAAAACAGACTGTGAAGCTAAACATGATGCTATGGAGAATTACATTTTGCCATAATACTATGCTGTGATTTGGGGTGGATACTTTCATGTGTGTTGCACATATCATACTTTTAAAAAATAAGAAAAATTCCTCGTTTAGATGCTGAGAGAATAAAAATGGTAATCTTTTTTTATATTTTAATTTCTATCTTGCTGCTTTGCAGGTCTCACCATAGAACCATTTCATGTGAAATGAAGCAAACTGGAACTATTAGGTAAGAGGCCTAAGAGGTAGTCTTACATAGAGATTGAAAGCTAGCTTCATTCCATCTTCCACGTGACAAGACTGAATCAGGCTGCTTGTAAAATGTCATGTTAAATACATTTTTGAAAAGCAACAAGACACCCTCCTTTCTGATCATGACCTTGGCATTGAGTCCAGCAACTGAGCCAAGGTGGGCATTATGCAGCAAGGTGAGTAAAAGATTACAAATTGTGAATGAGTTCTGGCAGAGCTAAAGGCGGCTAGAAAGCAGCAGTGCTGACTGGGAAAACACAGAACCCTCATTTAATCTGATGGAACTGTAAAGCAGCTAACACACGCAGGGGCAATTGTGGCTTAATATGTGTGTCACTATGCGTGCTTCATTAGTGTGCATCTCGGCCTTGTGAGTTTCTAGTGTGTGAGTGTAATGGGTACCGTGTGCTTGTTGAGGTCTTGTTTGCCCATCTTAAGTCAATTAAAAGGAAATAAGGCGGCTCTGACCGGCCCGTGAACCAGCTCCCTCAGCTGAGAATATGTCTGTGCAAACACACACACACCAGCTAACACACGGAGGCCGATAATGCTCCACAACTGGCAATCGACCCTGTGCCCCGCTGTGTGAGAAACATTGGCTCTGAGGCTCTTGGACTTTGTGTGTATGTGTGTGTTAAGAATGGCATGTCTGACAGAGCTTCAGAGGGAAACTGTTTAAAACAACATGAGACACAAATGCAAGACACACATGCACATATTCCCTTTGTTTCAGAGGACATCCAAAGAATACATGGGCTGCAACACATAAAAATACATTTCAGTTTGTTTAAATCTCCTGGAACACGAGTGATCAAAAACCATAGAGACACGTAAAGTAAAAGGAGAGGCATGTGTCAAATGTAGCAAAAATCATCATCACCTTAATTCATCTTTGTTCTTCCAATATCTCAGTCCTTAATAACTAGAATCAGATTTTTGGTAATTCTTTAGTAATTTTGACAAACCTTTTTTTCTTATCTCAAAAATACACTGTTCAGCAATTACACTGAACAGGCATCATAAATTTGGTACAAAAAATGATATGCAGTCAACTTTAATTGATAACAGATCAGTGAAGAATGTCTCCTGGGGAATTTTTCATATCTGGTCTGAGCTGCTAAAATATTACTATAGTCCATCCATCCATTATCTATCTATTGCGGGGGCAGCAGCTTTAACAGAGAAACCCAAACGTCCCTGTCCCCGGCCACTTCCTCCAGCTCTTCCGGGGGGACCCTGAGGCGTTCCCAGGAAATAAGGTCTTCCCCGGGGTAAATGGTAAATGGACTTGTACTTGTATAGCTCTAGTCTAACTGACCTCTCAAAGCGCTTCACTACATGCCACATTCACCCCACTCACACACACTCATACAGCACGTCTTAAGATTCATAACTACGTGCTTTTCTAATCACTCATACACACATTCATACCCCCAATGATACACTGGGAGGCAACGTGGGGTTCAGTGTCTTGCCCAAGGACGCTTCGACATGTATCCTGGGGAAGCCCACCGACCTTCCGATTGGTGAGCGACTGCTCTTCCTCCTGAGCTACAGCTACAGGGGTCTCCTCCTGTGGGACAAGCCCGGAACACCTCACCAGGGAGGCGTCCAGGGGGCATCCTAACCAGATGCCTGAGCCACCTCATCTGGCTCCTCTCAATGCGGAGGAGCAGCGGTTCTACTCCAAGCCCCTCCCGGATGACTGAGCCTCTCACCCTATCTCTAAGGGAGGCCCAGACACCCTGCGGAGGAAACCCATTTCGGCCGCTTGTATTCGCGATCTTGTTCTTTCGGTCTCTACCCACAGCTCGTGACTATAGGTGAGGGTAGGAACGTAGATTGACCAGTAAATCGAGAGCTTCACCTTCTGGCTCAGCTCCTTCTTCACAACGACGGGTCGGTGCAGAGCCCGCAACACTGCAGACGCTTCACCGATCCGCCCGTCAATCTCACGCTCCATTCACTCTATCCCTCACTGTGAACAAGACCCCGAGATACTTGAACTCCTCCACTTGGGGAAGGATCTCATTCCCGACCCAGAGAGAGCACTCCACCCTCTTCCGGCTGAGGACCATAGTCTCGGATTTGGAGGTGCTGTATTATGTTATACAGCTATGTCGTATAACATAATTCTAACACTAAAATGTTATTTTGTGTTTAACATTAGCTTAATCTTAAGAGATGTCCTGACAGTCCTGGTGGACCTCAGGATTTAACCAGAACAGTGTTTCTTTAACTGCAATTTCAGACTTCTGTTGTAGGTAGTTACAAAAGTCAATAAGAAAAATCTGACTAATTATATATGAATACGAAACAAGATTTAGTTTGGTCACCTGTTTCTACTGATTATTTAGCTTGCCAGATATAGTAAATATGTTGCTTGTCCTACATTTTGTGCTGGTGGGGGCTACTGTGCTCTGTAAGTGTTGTCGACATTTTTGAATCCCTTTCCAGATTTGTGCCTTGACTAAATCTTAAAACCATGAACAATTCCCCAAAGTCATACTTGGTTTTCACTACAAAACTTAATTTTGATCAATCAATCTCTGGAACTCTCTACCACAATTGATAAGAGATTGCACAGAGCTATCCACATTCAAATCACTTGTTAAACACATCTTTTCAAAAGTAATTTTAATGTTTGACTTATTTGCATGTTGCTGTCTATTTTTTATTTTAATCATTGGCATTTCATTTAATTCTCTATTTGTATATATGCGTCTTTGAGTACCCTGTAAAGCGCTCTACAAACAAAATATATTATTATTATTATTCATTTGAAAATTAGTCCAACAACTTTTTTCTCTTCTTTGTGCATCCATTTAGAGATGACATGAAGAAATGTTGAAACTTGGAAGGGTTTTAAAACATTGTTGTATTAAAAAGGCGTGTAGAGCACTTAGGCCTACCAAGTTCTCAACCCTTGTAAAAAGATAACACAACTAAGCATCTTCTGAGACGACACTCATTTTGGGTGGTGCATTATGTAATAAGCTCAGTTCACTGTAGGCAGGACACCCTTTACTCTCTGTTGGGAATGGTGAACTGAACTTTTAAACATGATAATTTAATATACCTGGAATTAAAAACCAAAAATATTTGCCAGACTACATGTTTATATGTTAAGGGACAAAATGCAATTTGATCAAATGCTTTATGATAGGACAAACAGTGCCTTGTGGAATACTGACACTGAACTCATTTAGTGAAGTTTGTCATTTAATTTGTCATTTACCAAGGATTCCTTTATCACTGCTCTAAACCACTGAAAATCCATTATGTTCAGAATATAATAAAAAATATCCCCATTAACATGTCTCAGTGATTTTTTTCTGCTTTATAAAGCTGTGTACAATTGTGCTTTCTGGAATTCCAATGTAGCTGTATGGGAAACACATCATGGTTCAATTAATAAGCAGGAATGAAAAAATACGGAACCAATGGATATGTGTGCCCTTTTTTTCTTCACTTGTCAATGAATTAATGTTCCACCATAAATGTTGAAATGCTCTACTTTTTTTTTTACAGAGCAGCTCTTTGTTTTCATTATTTTGAGTAATAGTAATAATGACTAAGTAAGTAAAGAATTAAAATGTAGAGGGACGTAGCTTCATCTTGCTCTTTGTTCGCCATCTTTCTCGAATGTCTGAGTTTGTTGTTGTTGTTGTTGGTGGTGAAGTGGCTCTATTACCATTATGGTGGGTACAGCGCCACCTATCGTACCGGGGTATGACATGTTTTGTGCCAATGATTCCATTTATTCACCGCCATATATCCAAGGATAATTACCCTCAGATAAGGAGCAGAACCCAACTGTAGCTATAATCGAGTTAATCACATCATGTAGACCCACTGACTGTGACACAGGATGTCTATAAATCTGGCCAAGGTATCTTTGTCTGGCCTTTGTCTAATTGCAGACTTCATGAAATCCAACCAAATTAAAAGAAGATATCAAGTCAACTTGTTCAGTGATCACATTCTCTCTGCTCCCACTGTGAGCAGCTACATAAGTAACTACAATGTCCTAATGCATCTTCTCTTTCTCATGACAATCCCAGAGCTGTTCTAGCAGAGGTGAGGAACCTCTTAATCCTCTATCCTAAACCCAGCTTCTAATAAACAGGCAACATTTAATCCACAGCACAAGCAAGGGTTGAGACATTATCGCTTGCAATGCCGATGTTCTCCCTTTTTGTCGTATTTACATACCATCCCTTTGTAAGTATCATTATAATACTTCTGTTGTAAAATCACTGGATTCAAATCCTGACCAGCCGTCTGCATTCGATTAGAGGAAATGAATCACTGCCGATGAGGAGGCAGAAAATGCAATGCCAGTATATACTTTAAAACACTTCTAAAACTAAATAAGAGACTGAATAATTGCTCATATTTCTGTATAATTCAGTATACTGTATTTTTCAGTGAGTGAGTCAGTCAAATGTGTAAAATTCCTCAGGGGAATGTTCTACCGTGAATTCTCTTTTTGTTATCATCATTCAAAGTAATGAAGCAGAGGGTGACCAGATGAATCTTTTGTTTTTGTTCATTTCCAAACTGTGCTTACTTAAGAAAAGAAGAAAGCAGCATCTTAAGATACAAAATTGATTGGTTCTGTCCAGAGTCCTGCTTTTCTTACCACTGTCCTTGCCTGCTTACAAGATAGGATCAAACAACTAAATTCTTCACTTTTTAAAAGGTGGTACCAAATCAAGTTCGAGGTGCCTGAGAATTAAACAGATGTTTTGCTTTTTCTCACTTACAACATTATAGCGGTAAAAATCCCACTTCTGTTTGTATACCAACAAAGGCCTTTGATGGCATCAATAATGACACCACATTCTCATTCCAAAGTCACCACACACTAAATCACTGTCCAGGGCCCTTTGCATCAGAACTCCGAAGCACTGGTTACACCTTTACTGAGGATTTTTTTTCAGAAAAACTGCATAATATCAGGAAATTACTGGGTCATAAAATAAAAGTGGTATGCTGTTAATTGGCAAGGAAGCTTTACTTACACAGTAAGTAGAGTTGACAGAGACTAACTGCAGCTTTCAGTCACTTCCCATTGTCATACTATAATCACTTAGTCCCAATCCTGATGGCATGCAGTAAAGTAAGCTTCCGCACTCTGACTTAGAGTCGTTGTTTCTCACAGAACCCAATCATTTGGGAATTGTTTATTAATTCAACACAGTTCTCAGCAATTAAAAGCCTTAAAAACCACAACAACGTCCATATTCATCAAAACTGTGCCACAATTGAATCACAAATGAACAATTTATTCTTGCATTTAACACACATGAGCCTTTGCACTAACTACCATGAAATTGTCCTCAGCCAGTCTCCACTCCAGACTTTGCTCAACTCTCTCCTTTCCGCCTCTCTGATCGTCATCCTAGTGTACATTTTGTGTTATGTACTGTTGTCAGAAATCAGAATGACCGACAGAAGTCATATTTATATCAGTGTAGCATCAGCCTTTCAGCACAGATATTTTACATAATTCTTATACAAAATTCATTGTCCCAATAAGGAACTATGAGTGGAAGGATTTTCTTTTAAACTGTAAAAAGAAGGACATTTTGAGTCCTTTAAATATCTCATCCATACAGCCAAAGCCAATGTTAATCTAATAAGCCATACAAGTCCCAAAGTTGGTGTTCCTTTTTTAAACAGGAGTTAGCATTGGTGAAATGAAAGTAATTACAGCTTTTTTCAATGATAAAAAAACTACCAAGAACACCTCTAATAAAAACACACCTATTTAATACGTTTAAGGCATTTTATTTTTGTTGTGATGCGTAATTATACAAGATACCATATAACAAACAATTCTACGTAAAATTACAGAAAGAAAAATATTGTACGTTTTTACTCGTTTGCAATTATTAGTAGTATTAACTTGAATTCAACAATTTAATTATTGAATAAAAGAAAGTTTTTTTAGAATAAAGTCAATTTAATGGTTACAGTTACACTCTTCATGTTATTCATGGTCTAATCCTGTCATTTGAATGATATTTTAGCATATTTAGAAGATACAAGAAAGATTAAACAACTAACAAAAATGGGGTGGGAGTGGGGGTAAGTAAAACATTCAATAGGTTTAAATGAATAATCAATGATAAGAAAGCAAGGAATTGTGATGGTATGAAAGTCTCTAAATCAAGGAGAGCTATTCATACCACAGCTTCCCTTCCTGATAGACAGCAGATCAAAGATTCCACGTTCTAAACATGGGATGCACTTCTACTGCATGCAGTTTTCCATTATGCATTCTGCATATGGCAAGTTTTAAATAAAGATGGGGAGATTTTAATAAAGAAGACAGTTGAAGCTAGATTGAAGGCAGGACAAAAAGGCAGATATAATGAATGCTGCTTCTTTGCATCACACTGAACTCTTTTTGTCAACTATGTGCTTTTACAATCCTTGCACAGTGACCTGTATAAGTAAAGTTATGTCCACAAACGTCACACAGTAACTGGGTGTGCACTTGCACAGCTGGGATGAGAAGGAAGTAGCTAAGTGAAAAATAAATGAGAAGAGGTCGAGAGAGTAATCCAAAACTGACCTACTTTCTCTCTTCCACATACCTGTCCAGTGTCTGTGTTCATCAGATTGCCAGTTTTGGAAAGATACCATATGATCAGATCCAGCCCCCAAAGCCCACCCTTTGAATGGGAGGATGCATCATGTCCATGTTTTAGACTCATAAGAATTCAACCTCAAGTTTTTGTAGTCCTTAAACGTCGTGTCGGCGGGTTTTTTGCAGCAGGTTCTGTCAGTAGAATAACCATTCTTGTGAAATTACATTATGATATAGCGTGGGATGTGCTTTTTTTATGGGACAAGAAACCTTGAGGGCATCTGAAGCCTGGAAGTGCAGAAGCAACAGTAGCCTACTGCTGGAGACTCTATTCAAGTTAAGACTTTATCTAAAAAGTTTTTTGAAAACAGAGCTGTTTCCGTGTCTGCCTGAGCTGTCACTGTACATTCTGCCTAATATGAACAGTTGTGGCTGATGTCTCCAAATGAGAGCAGACCAAGATGACCTGAACAAATTCCATTTACATCCTAAACAGACAACTCCTCCCGTACTTTGTATAGGGATGCAACCTAGCTGTTGGCAGGGAAGAGACTGAGAAAGAGAGAAATGGGTTGCTCAGAATTCCACTTGATGAGTTGCATATGCAATGCTGGCATGTCAGTATCCGTGCAGCCATGTGCACAAGCTCCTGTCCGTTCAGTTTGCTATCCTGCATTCCTACATGCCACAATACCCCAGGACATGGCCATATGCCACTGGCTTGGCCTGCTGATCAACACTGCTCCAGCTTCGCATGACAGCTCGCAGCACCCACATGCGCACACATTCACACACAATAGTTCTGACAGATGGGTGAAAAGGTGGGCCACGTCATGTGTGAAGTGAACAGAGAGTGGGGGGGTGCTAGCAATTATGGTGAAATAGACTGCAAAGAGAGACAGACATGAGTGTGTATGTGTTTTGAGTGCGCCTGTCCAACAAAACGTGCACGTGACTATGTTTAGGAATACAAACAGATCATCGACCAAAACAAGTGTGCACTTCACACAGGAGAAGCATTCAGACAACCAGCCCTCTTAGACTACCTGTAAATGTGTGTGTACCTCTGGACCATAACCTCCATCTATTCTGCTATGCAACACACAGTGCATGTGAGGGAACAAAGCATGTCACCAGAAGCTTTTTAATATCTTAGACCTTTTACTACATTCTGCCAAATTTACATTTAGAGTGAGACCTGATTATTCTTTCCTGACCCAAGCATAATTCAAATTCCTATCAAGGGCAGTGCAATTAATTGGATTTCATTGGATTATGATTACAATGAGTTGAATTCCAATTGGCTTGAATTGGACTATATTATTTAAGTGCCTTGAGATGACATTTGTTGTAATTTGGCGCTATATAAATAAAACTGAATTGAAATTGAATTGAATCGACCTTAAAGCAAAGATATCATATCCTGTTACTTTGTATATGGCATTGCTATGTATATAGTGATTCAACATGAACATATGTTGGCTCCACTGCATGTGAAACCACACACAGACAAAATCTTCTCCAAATTGGCTGTCTGTACAGAAATTGCTTGATATGTTAGAGATTACTGGTTGACAGTTGCACTTGGTAGTTTGCTTAATTTGCAAGGAACAAATTCAATCTAATTTCATAATCTGCTTTATTGTGTCCTTGCACCCACCAACCATTCTACAGTACTGTTTAAGAAACTGTAAAAAGAGATATTAGACATTGTAGAAATGTTTTCCTGACATTAATATACAGACTTAAAAGTATACTGTATGTTTAGAGATGACTGATGAGTGAGAAAAGGTTGAGAGTAAAAGTGGTGTAGAGAGTGATGAGAATAATCCTCTGCCCATGTAACAGAGATAAAGACACCAGAGGTTTTAGCTCTATGCAGGAGATTGACCTCATTACTGGCAGAGAGCTCACAAACACACACACACAGAATCACAGTGGAATTGTTTAGAAATGACAAAATATAGAGGTGTTGGGTGTTTTTTTTTCATTGTGAATGACTCACTCTACAAAGCGGAGTGTACGTGTGTGTATTTGTAATGCACCGAAACAACCGAACCCTGATCAGAAGTGGAGAAAAGGACCGGTGCCCCCTCCGCTTTCACATTCATCAAAAAACTATGTTTGATCTCTCAGCCACATCGCAGTTGTGAACCTCCAATCAACTGCTGCTGCCTCAAAGGTCCCCTTTAGACTGCCTACACACACACACACACACACACAAAAGGAGAATGGCACACACGCAACCCATTATGACTATTTAATAAATTTGGGGATAGCTCATGTGTAGGGCCATGATCAGTGCAATTTCACTCAAGTGTGGTTAAGTGACAGTGTGCATGTACTTGTGCATGTGTATACACACATATGAGAGGAAAAAGGCAAGCAACAATGAGTGACTGCAAAGCTTTCTAACCCCTGTAATATAGATTCCAACTGCTGCCAAGGGAGGTTAAAACCTAAAAGGGCTCCATAACACTTCATAACTCTGACTTAAATGAAACAACTACAACTCTATAGCTATTAGTGAGACACACATATACACACAAATACACATCATGTCTTTAAAAGTTGGCAGGGCAACCAAGGTCATTAGGTTTATTTTTACTGGCAGCGAGGTAATTCTGGCATCCACAATCTACCCAGCGACACTCAGGTTTGTCAAAATAAACAAATTTGATTGGATGACAATGTACACGACTTTAATGGATCACTCCTGTGAAACTGGAGATTTAGGAAAATGAACGGAGTTAAAACATAACCTACCAAAAGGTAACTTCATGTCTAACTGGGATCACACTACATAGATAAGATTGTAAAAAAAAAAAAGTTGAGGGGAGGCAGATGGGGTAAGTCCTTTTTCAAAGCTGGCATTCTGACACTAATATTAATACTGACATTCTACTGTATATCTGCTACATTTAGGTGTGCTTGTGACCCAGCATACACAGCAGTGGGGCCCACAGTGGCCAAAAAAGGATAGGGTATTTATATGTTTAAGATAAACTTAATGGTGGTGCTCTTATCAAAGTACCTTATAAAAGTAGCTCTGCTACATATGCTAGCAAGTGTCAGTAGTGAGCTGAGTTGTCATGGTTTAGTCTTTTATAACATTTGTCATGTTTGTGAATTAACTTTCATTTGTCTTTTTATGGAATTACAAAGATTTGTCAAAATATCCTACTGTGATCTACAAATTGTAAAGGCTGCTGAGGCAATTTCTTTTCAAATTCATTCTATACATTCATTTTCATTCTGTGAAAATAGACTGACATTGCCTTCAACACTTAGTGTTAAAATATTTATTTATTTATTTATTTATTTATTTTTATTTATTTATTCATTTATTTAATTAGGACAATGCACATTAATCAATACATCAGCTAAGAAACATCAATATAAATATGCCGGAGTTAGCATAGTTGCTAAATTTCATCCGTTGTCCTAAGGCAGGTACGCATAATATGTTAGGTTACAATTAATCTGATGATATAAATGTATAGAGCAGAGGTATAGCTATAATCCCAGATTATGCACAGTGAGATGATGGACCCCACCTCTTGTTCTGTGGATAATCCAAAGGAAATATGCTGTAATTCTACATTTCCAATGGAGATATAGCTAACTGCAATGGCTGAGGAAACTGTAAAACTAAGAGCAAGCTTATGGATACAGAAAGCAGAAGTCGACGGAAGGACACAAGAATTCCTGGTCTCCCTGAAAACCTTCAGCATTCAAACCTTCGGCCAGCAGACTTCAACTTTCAGCTCCTGCTCAAAGTTTTTGGCAAGCAGGCAATAAATTTGACCCCACAGCTGGACTGAGCTCACCATATGCTAAATGATCTACTCGACCCAGTGGGGAACCCATGGCAGTTGTGATATTTTTCCACAAAATCCAGACCAAAGAGCTGGTGATGCATGAAGTATGGAAACAGCAGGACAATCTGTAATACAAGGATATTCTGATCCACATCCTCGAGAACTATTGACCTAAGGTACTGGACCAGTGTTCTATATGTAAAGACTGAGCTCTATAACTCGGGGATCAAGCCTGCTCTCATTATCTGTCCGAGCTGTTCATCAAGACCTAAGAAGGGAAGAGACAGCAGCTCATTTCTCTTGAGGATGCCCCAAAATCTGTTGGATCTTACTGCATATACAGTTTGGGATTTGGAGGGAATTCAAGTTGGAATGTTGCGGCACTACAGTGGATGTTTGCTCATGTCATGGCTTAATCTTAGTTAAAGTGCATTTAGCAGCTAGTTGTGGTCAGCATTTAGCCTAGCTAGACATGATAGGCCCCTAGACTGTAATGAATGAATCTGGTAAGAGTTCAGTACACTTTCATATTATCTAATCATATTGTGCAAAGTGTTAACTCTCTGTTACGACTACTTTGTTTAACCATGTCAAAAAGGTTCTCTTTCAGTACATCTTGTTCCTTGTTCGGACGCATGTTTTCTTAAGTCTTCATGCTTTACTTAAGGCAACTTTTACCAAAGTGCCTTCAGCTACCCTCTCCTAATGTTGGGACTAACCAGACACCTTAGCCTCTGCCTGTGATAGATGTAACTGTTGAGGGGCCACGGCAGGTTAACTCTCTGTTATGCCAACATTTTACTATAAAGGTGGACATTCTGTGTGCTGTACAAGATTCTGTTACTCGTTCTTTTGTACTTATTAGTGTTCAGATATTGAGCTAAAAGTTACTTTGGGATTTTGGAATACCTGGAGCCTAAATAAGGTAAGTGACGCAGATGCATAAACAGAGTGGTGGTGTGCAGCAGACCATTACGGCTCAATTTAGACATTGGGGGATCTCAGATTTGGTTATTTGTACAGAGCAGACAGTACATGCTTCCACACATTGTTTTTTCTCTCTCTTTCTACAGTTACCTTCTTCCGTGTATCAACCATATCTCTTTATGCTTGGTAGCTCCACATTCTACTCTTAACACTTATTTCAATGTAACAAGGTATGACCGGAACAAGTAACACACTTGGCTTTGTCTTGTGGAATGTGAGAGAGTAAGCTGCTACTAATAACAGCGGGATCATGGCTCACCTAGAGAAGCTCAAAGGGGACATCACTTTCATTCAGAAACTCCATTTCGAGCTGCATGGTGGTATGGTGGTTAGCACTGTTGCCTCACAACAAGAAGGTTCTCACTTTAAATCTTGGCTGGACCTTTCTGTGTGGGGTTTCTATGTTCTCACTGTGTACCCTGTCCTTCTTCACACGCCAAAACCCTTAAGTTAACTGGTGATTCTACACTGACTGCAGGAATGAGAGCAAGCATGCATGGTAGTTCATCTCGTTTGTCTTTGTGTTGGCCCTGCGACAGACTGGTGACCTGTCCAAAGTGTACCCTGACTCTCGCCCAATGGCAGCAGGGATAGGCTGCAGCCCCTGACGCGATCCTGATAGGAATTTGTGCATGTTCATACAGCATTCTTGGTCGATATGTGACATTCGTCTGTGTAACTCTGTTCTTCCTGTAAATCTCGTTATAGAGTAGGCACCATACACACACTTGATGCTACAGCCTACAGTGTCAGACAAATGTCCGAGTGGAGATTGGACTAGTGTTCCCAGCTTAGTAACCCCGCAGCAGATGTCCAATCATCCTAATATACCAGCAGGAAACGAACAACACAGTGGCTAAGGCCTCAGATTAAAACTAGCTGCAGACCAGCGGATAAAAGACAGCAGCTATGCAGCAAACTAATACGAGTAAGATGAGGTGAGATTTCCTGATGTGTTGTAATGCAACAGCTTATGCCCAACTGCTCTGCAATGTGGAGAAGTTTAAGCATCCTGGGGCTTTCTTCACAAGAAAAGGGGCAATGGAAAAGGAGATTGACAGACAGATGAGAGCAGTATCTCCAGCAAAACAGATGCCGTACCAGTTTGTTGTGGTGAAGAGAGAGTGGTGCTGAAAGGCCAGAATGCCTTTTTCTTTTTTTTACTTGCTAAACAGTAGCGCTTCTGCACGTACGTAGAGCATCATCATGGGTCTTGCATTCTGTTTTGACCATCTCTTTCCACGTTTACTTCTCTTACTGCCTCTGCTCACACAAAAAGTATATAAATACAGCCAAATTCCACATAAAGCTGCTTTATTTCTACACTGCTATTTTGGCCCAGATAAATTACTTACATTAAAATAGCTGTACCATATAAAAAAACATACCATTATAAAAAGGTAAAGACATTGGGCCTCATGCAAGAACATTTTTGTATTCTTATTCCAAATTTGTCTCACTTTTTTCGCCTGAAGGTCTCGTACGAACACGTCAGATTCAACAAACGCTCTTAACTTCGGAAAAAGTGTGTAAGCGACAAAAATAACAACTTTAAAGCTCTGAGACAGAAGTTCTGCTTTCAGAGATCCAAAAAGGAAAAGCTGTCATTTTTAGCAGTGTCAGAGACTTACGGGACTTACGGGACCTGCTAAAGCAGAAATAGGAAGAAATTACGAGTGGTGTTAATTCCACGTCACCTGTAGTTCGTAATGTCACCGAAATGAAGAAGAAATGGTTTGACATGAAAATGGCTTAAAAATGTCTTGCCATAGCCAGGCGCTCGATGACTGCAACTAAAGCCGTGCAATCAGTTGTTGCCTCATCATGATGGTATTTTGATAGGGTGGTCCATGATGGGGGTCTTCTGGCATGTTGTCTGTCTGGGCTGGTTCAGGTACTGGGAGACCCTCATTCATGGTAATTTTGTGCAAAATGCAGCAAACCAGAATAATCTAGCATGCCCTCTCTGGGCTATAGAGCAGTTTGCCCCCGCTGTATTCAGAGACATCCACCTGGCCTTCAGCACACCAATAATGTGCTCCACACCAGTACGGGTGCACGTATGACAGTCGTGGTACGAGCGTTCCTGTCTCGTTACAGGGTTGACTAAGGGTGTCAATAATCATGGGGCTAAAGCATAGCCTCAACCACCTGGAGAAAATAGTGAATTTTAGGTAAATAATCTGCTGAAGTTTGCATGGTGAATATTAAAAATCTGACAACTCACTTACCAACAAGACAGCCATCTCCATGCGCGCTTTGTGCAAAACGCGTGCCAACTGTGCTATTTTGCAGCACAAAGGAGTCATGCGCTTACCCAGGCCATCAAGCAACGACATCTAAAAGGTTGTATTTGGAGTCTGATGTGATTTGGATGGAGTTGATGGGGTGGTACTGTTTGTGGTTGAGGGAAGAGAATGCGTAAGGTGAAAGTTGTTCGACAGCAGTGTATGGGAATTTGATGTTCCATGGGTGACAAACTGGGAGCGAACGACTCACAGAGGACTGGGACACACCCGATCTGTCTCCAATCTCCCTCTGAAAGGTTCCCGTGGCCAAAAATCTAAGGGTAGTGAGGACCTGGACGTGTGGTGGAATTGAGTTTGATCGGCGTGTTTCTCTCTGGAGTTGTGGCTCTAGCAAGCTGCACATTTGCAGCAGCACAGTCCTTGGCAATCTAAATCGCGACGTCAGCCATCCGTGTGTCTCCGCAAGGATATCTACACGCTCTCGGAACATACGCTCTCTTCCAAGAGTCTGACGTGCTAAGGCATCCAAAAGTAGCAAGTCAGCCGCTGGATACGCTTCCCATTGACCTTGTTATATCCAGAGTCAAATAGTCTAGAGACTATTTTACGTGACTCCTACGACAGATCTGGATCACTTGTAAATTCTGTTCGTACCTGAAAGAAAACTCAAAATACGAAAAAACTGATGAATGTGGCAAGTTCTCTTAAATCACTCGAACGCATGATTTAAGAACAAATCTGTTAGTACGAGTGGTTCTTGCATGAGGCCCAATGTCTATGCAGATATTTTGTCTATATCTACTTCTCAGAAAGAAAGTTAGAGGCGACAGAGGGTCCAAAAGATTTTCTCACACAGTTCTTAGCCTCCTGTAATGCGCTAACTTTCAGAACAGAGGCAGAGTATGCGAGGCATAGATGTTGCTATGGCGAGTAGATTAATCGCCAAGTTGGTGAGACTCATAATATTTGTTTGTCCTTTTAACGCTACATCTTAAGTTTTGAAGTTTTAGTTTTTCATTGTGTGAGAAAAAAAAAGAGATCTGTGACAGTGTGTGAAATGGAATTGATCAGTTTCACATTCAATGCAGCCTAATGTTGATTTACAATCAGTGAGCAGTTAGAGGACAGAGGAATTGATGAATTCACAGGAAAACCTTTTCAATGGTTTGGAAAATTCTAAACTGGTCCTGATACCCCTGATTCCCTATGTACCAGTAAAAACTAACGATGAAAATAACCATTACTGGACATCTGGTAATCAAATAAGGTTGCAATATAAGATGGCAATTTACAAATTAAATGAAATAAAAAAATATATTAAATGAAAGACTTTAAAAGGGAAATTATATTGATGCAGTCAGTTTAATTTTTTTTTACTGACAATAATACAAGACTTCACAAACAATGAAAATGAAAATGCTCATTGGTTTCTCTACTGATATACACTAAAGCTTTTTAGTCTTACAGGAGGGATTTTTGCTGTAAAAGATTTATTTTTTCATAGTTTTGAATAGGATCATAGTCACAGCAAATAGATAAAATGAAATAGTCCATATTTTTATTTTCAGGCAGTCTGCTGTGCTATTCAATGATTGGCTCGCGTTGGTGTGCAGACCCATTACCTACAGTATGTCTCTAAAGTAGTTTTCTCACACTTGGTACACACTCTAAAATGCCATAATGATCTTGTGATTTCACCATTGCCTTTCATGCGATCAATGCCTTAGGTCCAAAAGGTAACACACAGCACGATAACCAAACTGTTTGGTTTCCTCTGTCCACAGAAGTTTATGACAGAAAATTCTGGCTTATTGATGAAAACATTTGAAAACACTGGTTTTGACCATGGCGCCTTTTTCCTGTCCTGTTATATGTACATCTTAGCTCAGTTTCTCTTTTTTTAAATATTCTTATTACACATAATAGGTTTAGTTGTGTTTATTATTGATGATATTTAGAATTCTGGGCTTGCAATTGCTGATTTCTCTGACCAGCACTGTATGATGCTTATTGAAATATGCTAGTATTTAAATGATAAATTTGATGTCTGTGCAAAACGTATAATTATGTTTTTTTCCAATGAGAGATTTAACATCATTACATTCTGTAATCTATGCCGTAGAGATATACTTCTTTGTCACTGTTTGATGGTGATTGTTTTCCAGCAGATATATATTTGTTTGTTTATATATTTTCAAATCACAGACAAAAGTCCAGTGAATCTAATCTGAGCTCACCATAGATACAAAAAGCTAACATCAGTCTTTCATCTGCCTTCTTTGCTTTCAGGGCTACTTTCTAATAATCACTTATGTCACCTGCAAAACAACATAACAGCTAAAAAGAAAAATTATTGTCTCTGCTTTCTCCTTCCCTTGTTCGGTTGCTGACCTTCTGAGGGGAGGGATAATCGCACCGTCTGGCACAGACTGCCAAAGTAGTAGGATTTCTAAAGGGGAAATTGCAACAAGCAAATGGGGAGAGTTGGAAAAAAAAAGCCCCCCCTGGGGCTGGGGAGAAGCAATGTAGACAGGGAATGACAACTGCAAATATTTGACAGGGACTTGGGAGGACTGATAGTTGGATTTGACCTCCTGATGAACTTTCATTGTCTCTGGAAAACAGCTATCATGAGAAACCCTCTTTTCCCCAACAAATAGGTAATGAGTGGTAATGAGAGACAATGACTAAGAGAGGTAGAGAGAGGGGAGGGAAAGATGATGCAGATAATATGAGCCAGACGCAGAAATTACAGAAAACCAGAGAGGGGCAGAGAGACTGAGAGCAGCTGCAGCACGGCAGAAAGTGAAGCTGAGAAGGTGATGGGCTGCAGTCGGAGCATCCAAGGAGTTGGGTGACGAGAAACACTGTCCGTTTGTGGCCACTGATAATACTTTCCATTCTAGCAGGCTTGTGGGGGTCTGCTGTGTGCGTCTGTGTGTTTGTGTGTTGGCAGGCCCTACGTGAGCTGCCGATTCCCCTGATTGCAGGCTGGCGCCCTGCTGGCGAGCCCCCATGCACTGAAATTAAATCCACTCTGCTCCGTTATAAATTATAATGCTTTACAAACAACACCCCCACAGGGGAACCCAGAAGAAAAGACAAAGAGAAAGAGACTTAGAGAGAGAACTGATGGTATAGGAGAAAGGGAAGCAAAGTAAAGGTGAAGCGAGAACAGACAGAAGGAGGATAAGAAGAAAAATGCGCAAATATAACAAAACGACAAAAGGTTTTCAACATGCTTATATGCAACAGAACAAACAGAACACAGATAAGTAATATAGCAATGAAGAATAAGGAAAATAAGGGGTGGGGTGAGGTTTGCACTTTAACCCAAATAAATGAACAGCCTTAAATTCACATCACGGACTTTGGCATTCTGAAAAGTCTTAATTTAAACCTGAAAACAGAAAAATGAGACTCCCTCAAAAAAAAAAAATTAAATAATTCAGAGGAGAGGTGGATAAACTGCGAAGTAAGTAGAAGATATAAATAAGTGAAAGAAATGCTATGATATTGTTAATGTTGTGTTGTATTGAAAGTCAGAGATTAATGGACCTTATGGTGCCATGGAGACGGCGTCTTGTGCTGATATCCTGACTGGCACCATATGAGCCAGTCAAATGTAATGTCATTGCCCTTTAGCACTGTGTGTGTGAGACAGAATTTTGATGGAGGCTTGTGATGTCTTTTGGATTGATGTTTCACACTTGCCAATATCATGAACATAGAGCTAAAAAAATATTTGCTGCTAGCAGGTGGTTGATTTTGGGGACAAAAGTGCAAGAGTTATTTCGATTCAATTTGTTTTACGTATTGAAAGTGCTCATGTTTGGGTTTTTTATTAACCAAATAGTTTGTTTCACAGAACCATCTAAAAAGACTTTCCAGTGTTGAAACAGCAACTAAGGTATCAATGATGTCGTATCTTCATCATGTAATGTGCGTGACAAAGTAAACTCATAGCCATCCATCCATTTTCTATACCCTCTAAATCCAATTCGGGGTCACGGGGTGCTGGAGCCTATCCCAGCCGCCATTGGGCGAGAGGCGGGGGACACCCTGGACAGTTCGCCAGTCCATCACAGGGCCACACAGAGACAAAAAAGACAAACAACCATGCATACTCACCCTCACTCTTAAGGACAATTTAGAGTCACCAATTAACCTAACATACCTGTTTTTGTGTATTGGGAAGAAAGTTAGAGAACCCAGAGAGAACCCATGCATACACGGGGAGAACATGCAAACTCCACACAGAAAGGCCCCAGCTTGGATTCAAACCAGGAACCCTGCTGCTGTGAGGGGACGGTGCTATTTTTAATTAAGAGTCCAATACCTGTGAACTGCTTTAGCTCTAACTGCCAGAACAACAAGTATATTCTGCATCCCAGCAGGGACCATCGCTGGTCAAGACTCAGGCACCATAAGCAAAACTCAGCCTCACTTCTGTTTCTGTTACAAGACACTGCTGTCACACCAGTTGTCACATCCTCATACAGGTGGTTGTCATTGCCTGTGATAAAGAATTATTGCCACAAACTCCACCCCCCAATTTGGGCCAGTCTACTGGTTGCAATACAGAACAGACCATCAGCTAGCCGTTGTCCATTAGCTGATGTAACAGTCTCATTTTGGCAGAGGCTTTTTTTTCATTGTAACTGCTTTAACAAACTTCTTATATATAAAACTGTTTAATGTTCTGTGCAAAAAAAACCCAAAACAATCCTGGGTATATATGTTTATAGCAAAAGATCCTGTAGCACATGATTTTGGCCGGGCCGGACAGATGTGTGGTGGTTTGCACTGCCACAGCGAGAAGGTTCGGGTTTAGATCTTTTCTCTGGATACCGCAGCTTAAATTCCAAAGACCAAAAAAAAAAACATCAGAAAATGATACTAACTTGCATTTCACTGACAACTGTGTGCCAGAGTTGTATATCAAAGAACAAATTATTAAAGCTTATCGTGATTCCCTGGTTTTTCATTTAAAAAAAGGTATTTGAATGTAAAGTAAAGGAAAAATTAATATCTGCATTAAAATGTTTTGCAATCATTTTTCTCTTTGGCTCCCTCCTTTAGTTGTGGGATCTCACACCACTGTAAAAATCTTCTTGTCAGCCCTGCAATCAGACAGCCATACCACAAGACACCACAAAGATGCCACAAAAAGCTCACAAAAATGTCCAGCCACCAAGAAGCAAAACTATGTGGTGCGGGGCAGGAAGCTGAGGTTGTGAACTGCGGTATCTCAGCCCCTGGGCACTCTAATGCAGTATCAAGCCCATAAATGTGCACAACAAGTCAAAAGCAATATACTTCATAACGAGTCAGAAGCTCGTAGTTTAAAGGTTCACAAATTTCTCTCGTGAAGAATTCGAGAATTTACTTGAGAATTTGAAAATATAGATTTAACATTTATATTTATCCATGTTATCATAGGTTGAAAAACAAGTTAAAACTAGAATGTAATTATAGATGATGATACTGTATTTAAAAAGTACTACAACGAAGCAAAGCTAAAGAGGTTGAAGGAATATTTGATGGTTGAGGAGGAAAATAACCTTTGGGCAAATTCTCTTGGCTTAAAAACCTCATAAAATGAGGTCTTGATCTTTTAGATATTTTTTGTGTTTCACTATTTGAATCCATGATCATTTTCATATTTTCCAGACATTTGAACTTCTTTAATGTCATTAATGTTACATCCTGTGAAAAACAAATTCATGAAAAAAGAATAGAATGGATTGTTTAAGAAAAATACATATTTTAGCAAATGAAAATATGAGCACCCAACCCTAACAGACAAATAAGGAAAAGAAAGAATCAGAGTTGTACTCTTTAGAAGATAAGAAAGATTGTGATGAACAAAACAAAAAAGCGTTTTGGCATGCACTGCTGAGGTGGAAGAACACCAGCCTGCATGCTATGCAGGTTGAAGGGAAAAAGACTTAGCAAACATGTTTAAGTTTATTCTAAAATGCTAACTCGGCTTTAAGTCAGATATGGCCAGTTTCATCTGAGGAGAATTAACAGAAATAAGAAATGACAACTGGGACCAGTACCAGCAAATCTCAAATACAGCAAAGAATGAAAAAAAAGTCAACTCTCATGAAAGTGTGAGGAACAGAAACAGAGAGGTAAAGATGGAATGCATAACTGGAGTAATGTGGATAAAGTAATGAGAACATGCAATTTCAAATGATGGTCATAAGTAGCTTCAGGCATGATGTGGGCTTAAGTCCACATAGTGGTTTTTTTGTGAGTGCTTGTGCTTTTGTTGTGCCCAATGAGTAAAGAGCGTATGCTGCTGCTTTCGGCCAGCTTGAGGGAAAGCGCTGCACCCAGTGTTCTTTGTCAGAGCGCTCCACCTTTTTGTGTGACTGCTCTAAGCACTTTAAGTTGAAATCTTTAAATTTCCAGAAAGGCGCTAGTGTCATCAAGGTCACTTTTTTTCAGGCAACCAATCATTGGGCCAGGAAATGTCCTCCCCAGAAGCCAGGAAAACAGAACATACTATAAACCTGTTCCTGCTTTGACTGTCGATCCTGAACAATAGGCTATGACATATCAGCCAGAAATGATCAGAACATGAAAGAAAAACCTATTTGGGAGAAGAGATAGGAAAGACACTAAATGTTGATGGTAATAAAATGAACAAAGTGATGGTGTTTACGCTCACACAGAATGTTACCTGCTGTCTACCCTGCTGGTGACAGCAGATGACACAGATGCTCCTCTCCCTGAACCTGATGAAATGAGTACTACTTAAACCAAGGGACTAAATTAACCCTTGTTTAACATTCAACTGATAGCTGAACTTGCAGACTACGATATTCACTGTAGCTTACCATAAATTCACTTCTCCCCTCATCACAGCTATTGGATTGAGATGTGACAAACTCATTCGTTGACAGTATGAGGGCATCCTCAATTAGTGCTCATGGAGGAAAAACAATATAAAACAAAGAGATAATGCAAAGCAAAGGGGTTCAGCTGGTTTGTGACAAACAGCAGTTAAAGTGGGGATGCAGCATCTTGTTGAGATTGTTATAGAAATGAAAACCTACTATGTCAGAGGGCTTTTTTGATGAGATGCCAGCAGGATACACATTCACACTCACAAGCATTCTGGTTTTCTGCCAGATGAAAAGTGTTATGTGGACATGAGCCTGAACTACAAGCAGACAAATGCCAGTTACCAAGACGATCTCCTGACAGAAATACCTTCATGGCACGATATGGAGCAGTTTCACAGCAAAGCTGTTATGATGCAGCTCCTGCCGTGGTACTGATGTCATCTTTGATACTTGATGCTCAAAACGGTTGCTGATTAGGACAAAAAGGTTTCTTTTATTGGGCAGGAAGGGCTTGGTGGATGATGTTAAACCGTCAACCATCAAGCAAGAGAGTATAATGTTGGTCCTAATTTCACTCCTATAAGCAAATGGTAAAGGTAAGAAGTTCAGAGTACACGGTTAGAGTTGGAATTAATGTACATTATTAGATTAACATGTTGCAAAACACATGGTTATTGTTGGAAAGCTAAACGCTTTTACAGACTACTAAGTTTAATACTCAATAATCACAGCTCCCACCACATAATGTGAGGCTGCCCTAAATGAACTGCCTACCGAAATGCTCACAAGTTCTAACCCTGGAATGTGAAACTATTATGTTTGACAGGGGGACAAACATATACATACGACGAGTATTCACACGCAGTATTTCTGAAACGGTTATGTAGTGAATTTAACTTCCACCACACTTCTGCCTCACTGAACAAATCCAGACATGGAGTGGATTCATTTTTTTCTCAACATATGGTGCCAAAACTCAGATTTTCGATTCCAGCCACATCACCAGGTGGACTGACATGTCAACCACTGTGACAAGAAACGGCACTTTCTTAGTAGAAAAAGCAGTTTAATGAGCACCATGGGATGACTAATGATCAGCCAATCAGCGCCATGTGCGGGATTAATGCTGCTGTCAAGCTGTTGTCAAACATTATCAAGATATGTTGGCCTCTTGTGATTGCTAAGGGAAAATCTAAACCACTTACCCAGGGAAATCTGTTAGGGTGGAGGAAATTTCAGACTGAAGATCCAAAAAGAGTTTAACAAGTGGACAGTTTTTACTGTACATCTACTGCAACAACAAATAAACACACTAGCAACTTTGATACTGGACATTTGGGAGCACACAGTGATCGATCGTGTTTTTATCATTTTTCTGGCAAATGCAACAAGGAACGATAAAAACAGCAGTCTCCTTTCTCTATTCCTTTAGGGACTTTTGGCCATTGAAATTCTAGATTATTTGATATTTTATTTGTTGTGCATATTTCATTTAAACACCTCAAACATATTGAACTAAGTCTTCAAAATGTGTCAAAGCATTTTTGTGCAAATCAGATTCAAGCAGAAGTATCAAGAACAAGTATCTGAGAAGAAGATAAAATGGTCTTCAAAGAGCATGAAGTAAAAGATCAGCATGAACTTCTTTTTCTTTCTTTCTTTCTTTCTTTCTTTCTTTCTTTTTAAAAAAACACTATCTTGTCATTCAGGTTTGTTGGCACAGGAACAAAAAAGGGTTCAGGGTTTTTACAGGGAGGCTAACACAGTGAGGAAGCATTTGTCTTGATCAGCTTATCATCGATTAATAGCAAAGCTAACTGTGCACTCTGTCGAATCAGCTGGTTTCTTTTCCCCCTCCCAGCCAATTACAACGCAATGGGGCTTGAGCAAACAAAGCATTATAGGTCAGTTAAGCAGTCCTCTCAACTCCAGGAATTTGCTGTCACTTTCCCTGAGGAGCACACAACATCTGCAAACACCTGATAGGCTTGAGCAGTGGCCTCGGGCTCTCTCACTGCCCGGGTTAAATTGTTACCACCTTTTCTCTAATCCTGACTCTGTCAATTAACTGTATGGCCAAGGACTTCAAAGTCCTCAACGACTAAAGGGGTTAACCCTGACGCTCCTGGAGATTTGTTTTTGATTTAGCTGGGATCCCTAGACACTTTCATCTCTTAGCCCTTACTCCCACTTCCTCTCTAAATCCCACAGGACCAAGCCAAGAGAATGGGGACTTGCAACTAATTTAGGCAAATTCAGTGTGATATTTGAAAGCTAATTTTTGAGTTCCCAGAAGGTTATTCATACAAACATGAGCGAGAAATATAACCAGGAGAAAAAGATGGTGTCCGATTGAGTCACAGAACAAATATCATAAATTAGTGGGAAAAAGAACATTCTACTCTCGACCTCGGTTAAGTAATTAATATATGTGTTTAAAATCTAAGAAATGCTTTTGGGACGTTTTTGTTAATCATAATCTGTTAGAGATAATGGTATCCTACAGCAGTCTGATGATCCACCTGATATCATTTCTAAGGATGAAAGAGTGGCTCGTTCAACATGATCTGCCAGATAAAACAAACACCTCTGCTGATGGATGACAAAGCAGTGACAGGGCTCGATAGGGTTTGGTATATTTTGGTGCCTGTGTAATAATGAAATTTCAATTAAAATGCAGAAGAATATTTTAGTTTAGTTTATTTTGCATTATACTCCTTAAAAAGCTTTAATGCATCGTCCCTACCTCCATGAAAAATAAACCAAATAAAAAAGAAAAGAAAGAAAATACTTTGAAAATGAAAGTAACTATGGATCCATTATCAACTTAATTTTCATTTCTACCAACTTTAGCTAGATTAGCTTTATGTACATTGTGATGTCATATCACAAAAAAGGCCTACAGACTATTATTCAAACTTTAGTTCCATATAACCACATACTTTTTTTGCGGTGAGCAGGCCTAGGAGTAACAATACTGTTGAGCCTCTGCTGTCATCAGATGCATGGATTAGAACTGCAGTGAAATTAAACTGTTTTCCCCGTTTCAAGAACAAAACGCGATGTTAAATAATTTATTCAACAAAAACCATTAACAAAGAAATGTATTCATTTCCTGTCATGTCATTTTTCTAAAAAGTGTTCATTACTCTGCACTTGTTGTTTCCCATAATAGAGACCTCTGCTAAAATGTTACCAATACAGACTATATGAATGCAAAAGTTCATAAAGTGTTATCTAACAGAGATAAGAAGTGTAATGAGGTTTGTTTAAAAAAGGTCTAATAAGGGAGAGTCCTTGCAAAGTGCATCCACTTTTATTCGTCCCAAAGGCACTTTTCTTACGTTTCAAACATACACTTCTGTAACTGCCATTAGTGATTGAGAGCTTTGTAACCTTTTCATCCTCCACTTGTGAGCCAGTGGGTGTATGTGTTAGCTGCACTGGGTGCTGCTAGCCTGTTCCAGCCCAATCCCTTCAGCTCTGTCAACTTTAACTGTGCATATGTCAGAGGTGGTAGATAACGTTATGTGTGTGTGTTAAGGGTAATAGTGTGTAAAAAGTTAGTCCTCCATGCATCCTGCCCCTCCTCTATCCCCCAACAGTCTCCCCTGCAGCGCCTCAGCAGGAACTGGAGCAAATGTGTTTAGAAATTAAGACTGGGGAATGGCCTGAGGTACGTGTGTGTGTGTGTGTGTGTGCGCGTGTTTGTATGTGTTTTCACGGAGTTGTGCTGCTCTTTTGTGGTGCGCCAGCTCCTGCCAGCTGCCCCAGGATGTGGCCTGTCACTTCACATAGCCACTGATGGCCCACACAAGTGTCAGGAAAGGTGAAGATAGAGAGACGCACATAACTCACACAAAAACACACAAGTGAAATAGGTGAGGAGAAAGCTTAACAGTTTTACCTCCAATGCATGTTAGGAGGAGATCCACATGATTGAATCTTATGATAATGATGCAATTCTATTTGACAAAGCAGAAGCAGACGGAAGACAAGAAAAAAATCAACTCAACTTCCTCAGATGTCATCATCAATCAAAATCTGGCTTCAGTTCAGCTGAAAACTTCTTCTGTGTTCTCTAATATTGTTTAGTGTTGATGGAAGCCAAGAAAAAAAAAAGTAAAAACAACACAAGGCACAAGTGTTTCTGATCAATCTTGGGACACTTTGCTGATCTCAGAGTGAAAACCACCTGAACTGACCACATGGGAACAAGTCCACCTGCATCTCATTAACACAATCAAGGCTTGTACATTTATCAGAGCTTTTTTCAGACCTGCAATCAAACAAACACAACATACCTTTTTTTCCTGTCTTGAGCACATTTTCCTGTTTTTTTGTGTTATTGGTTCTGAGAAATACACACACATGCCTTTTTATGAATACTTCTCGAAGCTGCTGTTCCCTCTCTGAACAATAAGCTGATGTTAAGGGCCATGCTTTTACTTGTTAGAGTGGTAGACAGCCTATTTCTCTGTGTAAACCCTGAAGTCCACATGGGATGCTATGCAACACCATAAAGAATCAGAGATGAGGGCCAGCATGCTGACCCTGGGCAGCTGTGGCTCAGGAGGTAGTGGATGCCTTTTCCTGATCTACATGTTGAAGTGTCCTTGGGGCAAGATACTGATCTACACACTGCCCCTCAATGTGCTCTTCAACTGTAAGTTGCCAAATGTGCAACACATTGTGTTTGTGAGGGTTTAAGCTTTAGTGCATGTATGCAGTTCTGGTGATGGATTTTTTTAGGTTGTAGAGGAGTATTTGGTTTCTTTGGCTAACAGGTGTGTGAAAAATTAGAACCCATGAACATAGGCATATAAATTAAAACATGTCAGTGCTAAAAATGAGTCTATCAAGAATCTTTAAACTCTCATAACTGTTTAATCTTCTGAAGCTAAAATGCAAGACGTCATAACTTAATATGACAATGTGGTTAACAATTTATAAATAATGTACAGCAGCCAGAGTTTTACATTTAATGAATAAAGTACTTTTTATTCATACCTTTATGAGAAATGGAACACTTTAATTTGCACCCCACCAGTTGTACCTTGTCTTTCATGACTTGCAAAATGTAAATAACTGGTCAGATGGTACCAGGGGCCGACATTTCTCTTTTAACAGTTCTACATCTCAACAACAACATTACTCTTTTGTCACCTAGCTAAGTTTACAGAAGAGCGGTTTTTGCTCCTATTAATCAATGTCATAGAACATATCTAACAAAAGATTAAAAATAAGCAATGGGGCCCAGTGTTAATTTCTAGACTACAAGCAGTGGTTTACAAGAAGTGGCATAGGAGGAAAAATTGTTCCAGCTTCTGGTATTGCTGTCCTATATTTGACTTCACACAACTGCAAACTGAATATGTTTGGGACTGGTGGCCAGACAAAAAGAAATCTGGAGGCCTCACTGTAAATTCAAAAAGATTTCAATGTGATTTTCACTCTTTACCAACATTTTACACTGCAAAGTGTGTTTAAAAAAGTAACAATGATCAATATGTTTTAATCAATAGTTTCAGTAATCTTTAGTCCACAATAATTCTGGTTAGTAGTTTCATGGTACAACATGAAGTTGAGAGCTTGTCAAAATGTATAACTGGACTCTGATACACTATGAAACACTCATCAGCTAAAACTACTGACTAAGCAACCAATTCAGCATCACTGCCTCTTATTGTGTACGATATCCTATAGGTTTAGTCTTACATTGAAAGTGTGATATCCAAGGGACTGCCTGTAAAATGCAGTCAGGACTTGGGAGAAACCCACAGATCCTGATGTCATTACACAGTTTGCCTTTTCCTGGCCCACATACCATTCTGTCCCAATTCCCTGCTGTTTGGAAATCAGGGCTATGCTGGTGACAAGTTACAGTACACATGCCCCAGTTAACCTTTGATGTGAACATGCTCTTTTCTAAGGGAATGATATGGAGACCAAAACCACGAGGGGCTACAGTATATCCATGCAAACTGTAAAGCTTCAAAGTCTTGTCTCTAATTTGAACCTTTTGTGCCACTTAAAAAGCCCATGGACTAATTTGACTCTGGCATGTAACAACCATTTGGAGGAATATTTATCTGTCGTGTGTATGTGAGTGAGTGTGTGACCACAGGCCTACCTGCTTTGATCATGGCACTGGAAGATTATGACAGGACACATGCACACAATGCACGAGATTAATCAAAACTACATGCAGCACCAGGTCTACATCAGTGCAAAGAGTATAAAGATACATACAAGCACTGAGATAAGACTTTGAGATCACTGTGATATTGTAATTTTATTACCTACAGTGGACTTCCATTCTTTTCATACTTCCAAATAAGCGTGAAACAGAAGTTTGACCTTTTGTTGACTTAAATACTTATGGTCAAGTGTTTTGCATCCATATGCCATCATCTGGTGACAAGTGCTACTAAAGTCAACGAACATGCCAAAGTTCAAATGTCTGGGATTGTATCCACTTTGTACAGCCTGAAAAAATAAAGAAATAAAGCTTTGCAAAATATGAAGCCTCACAAACAAGAAATGATCAAAATCATTCCTATTTGTACTTTTTAGAATTGTGGTTTATGTTGTACATGCTTTTTGGCGCAATGTAATAAATTGCCTTTCTCCCTTCATTTATCTACAGTGCTTACTGAAAACACCCAAACATAAACTTGAGTGGTTTAATTCTAAAGAACTAACCTTCTAAAGTGTGTGTCTTAGTGTCTAGATTAATTTAGGCAATATAATGGGTGGGATGCAGCTTGTAGTTCTTTTATTTATTCGATAGACATTAATTAGGCTGATGACCCCAAGACCTATACACCCAGGTTAAAAGTACATTATACTAAGTAGTTATTGTTTGTAACTCTGGATTTGATCTTGGCTTCTCCAGTCATGCTCTACAATCTTGAGTGTGTTCAGAAATTAAGTAAAAATTAGCAGTCCTCTAAAATAAAATAAAATAAAATATCTAGAAAAATACACACTTTAAATCCTGTTAGACTTATTTTATATGTAAGACTATTTGGGAAATTCCCCTCCGGCCTTTTTGTCTACCCCGGTGCCATTTTCTGTGATTCTAGTCAACCACTGTCACAAAAATTGGGATATTAGCAAGAAGGAGATATATCAAGGGACCAATTATTAATTAACATTGGCCTCAGCTGGCAGTCGGCCCTGGATGTGGTCTAACTGACAGAGGGTAATTATGTAATGGCTTAGACTTGTAAAAGGAGATGAGCTGGAAGCACTGTCACCTAAAGTGGAAATGCAGAAGCACCATGGACGCAGGACAACATGTACACGCTCACACACACAAACTAAATGAAGCTGTTTTGTTTGCCTGTCCTCTTACCCTGCTGATACAGGGGGGCTGTTTGGTAGGCGTCAAGGAGCGTGAGGAGGCAGCCATCCTGTGCTGTGTTTACTTGGTAATAGGCCTGTCTGCATTTGTTTACCCCAGTTGAAATGTCATGAAGCAGCCAGGCCTTTGATCCAGCATTAATGCCACCACAATATGTGTCATTATACGGAGGCGGGGCTCCACCTCGTGCTTCTGCTCGTTGGAAAAAGAAACGTGGCTGAGATGTCGTTCAGTAAATATTTTGAATGAGAAGAAGGACACTGCACGTCATTGGAGGCCTGTGTTTGGGTAAGAATGGAAGAAAAAAAAAGCAGTTGCTGGCAACAATATGGCTCTGAAAGCATTCTATTTTTTAAGTCGATAAGAAATAAATGCTCCTTATCAGTAAACAGCTCCACTGCATTTTCAGTCCTGAGCAAACTAATGTAAAAGTCAGGTGCATGAAGAACTTCTTTCTTTTTAAAAACAATAATAGCAAACTTTAGTAGAATGTTTTCATTCTTTTATTTTTAACTCTTTAATTACTTTATCTGCGTGTATCAGTATACTCATCATTATGGTGCAAATCATGAGAGTAGCACTGCAATACCACAAATGATTATAATTATATACAGAAGAAATACTGCTGTCATTAGAGTACAACAGCTGCCCAGCTGAGAAAATAAAAGTCAGTGTGCTTTCTTTTTGCAATATTTGTGCTCCCCAAGTCTAATGATATTTCACCATTTTTTGGCAGAGTTCTCTGTCACAGTGCTCCATACAATTATTGGAAGTCAGTTACTTTAGGTGTAACTAAATCTTCTTGAACTTCAGTGTCTTCTTAACCAACAATGTTGTATAGCTTAAAGATTAAGTTGATATAACAATAGTATTTAGTAATGCTAGTTAGCTTACTAGTTGTAAAAGATTCAATATCAGCAATTTTCCTGTTGAAAAAGAGTATACTGACAAGTTACTTTTAAGTGTTAGCTTTAGATCTGATTAGAAACTCTTTTGATCTTAATCTTGAAGATGAAGGAAATGAGGAAAAGCTGATCCTGTGTCAGTGGTTTTTAGGAACCCTTTGATGTCAAAATAGGATGGATTCTGGAGCACAAGGAGTGACCTAATGAGTATGGCTGTTACTAGTTCCCATGATGTAATTTGCTTTCTTACAGCAAGGTACTGCAGCCTCTGTAATACCTCTGTCTGTGTGTTTTGAAAGCAAGAAGTGGTTCAACTTGTAGTGATCGCTGGAACATGAACTACTGAAATATTAAGGCTGCCTCGGTGAGTTAAGGTCAGGAATTAGTGTCTGAATTTGGAATAAAAGCATGGGAGGAAAGGAGAGGAAATAAAAGTGGCTGTGCAGAGGGCTAAAATAACAGTCTGACTACACAGTCTCAGCCCCATCTGCTTCTGATTACTCACATATCCTTCAGATAGAGGGGAAAGAGGGGGAGCGTACAACAGGCACTAGGTTACATTACTGAAGAAGGCTGGGAACAAACTTGCTTAATTTCAGTCTACTAAGCCTTGTTACCTGGGAGATGTGCTTTCATGCCTGCCTTTTTTTAATCATATGTGAGTACATGTAATATTCTGTGGGAAAGACTTTGATGCAATTTCAAACGTCATACAATTGCAAAGACTTGATCAATGCCTCTATAACCAGTGCATGTGTGTGTGGGATAACGTCACTGTTCATATGTACAGTTTGGTGGCAAGTAAAAAAAAAAAAGGTAAAGGTTAAGCCAGCATCCAGCACACCCATGCTAGCAGGCTAACACTTGCTGCAATGACTCACTTATTACAATTCATTTACTCATTAGCATTAAACACTTGCCACCACAACTCACTTACTACACAGAGCGAAGGTGGATTATGTTTTCATTGGGGACATTAACCAGTTGTCCCGAAGAGCTGTGAGCCTGATCAGCAGCATAGCTAATTAAGTAAGCGAGAGGGTGTGGCACGGTGCTCAGGTAAATCATCCTGATTTTCAATACTTATTCTTTAAAAAGGAGAATAAAAAAAAACCTCAGAAACTAAAACTAATGGAAGCCACATATGGTGTATGTCCTGGAAAACTTCTGGTTTTGCAATGTAAATCCTTCTGTTAAATTTTAAAGCGGACATATGCACACTGTGGATGTGGAGAGTCTTCCAGCTTCTGCAGCACGACTCTTTCAGTCATTCCAAAGAGGCATTAGCAGGTTACAAGAGGAGCTTTTATACTCAAACCTGTTGAAATATGTCATTCTGGAGTAAATTACTCTGGCTGTTTTCTCTTTACATCATGTGTACAGTCTTCTGAATTATTTGAAAAGCACTTTGAATTGTACTAAATAATATATCGTTATTATCATTATCATTACTTGATTGCTATTTTTCTTTTTGTTGTTGGAGTGGGCACAGATTTTTAGTTTATGAATTGGTGTTTTATTTAAATCTTTTCATTTAATTGACCCATTTCTTTCAGTAAAATAAAGAGGGAGAAATGAACATGTGCGTTAGTTTTTCTGTACTTTCCATTAGCTCTAGTTACAGGTTTAAATGTGTTTCTATGAAAAATCAATGTGACACAAAACAAAAACAAAGAATCAAGTGTAGAGATGGCTGATGAAAAATCATAAAGGAGAGAGAGGCAGACAAATGTCATGTCAATGTACCCACTGCTCTCACCAGTCAATGAGTAACCCACAAACACACACTCACACAACATCCTCACACACAGGGTGAGTCACAGTGACGGAGGCGTGAGAGCAACACAGCATTTGGGTTAGTCATCTGTCAAGAGCACGGGTACACACACACACACACACACACAGATCTGAAGTGGACTCAAGTCTGGGACCTCAGCAAAGACAACCCTCGTCTCTTTTCAACCGATCCTTTCACATCATCTCTTTTCCTTGCTTTCAAACACACACACTCATCTGCCAACAACAGTGAGGGTCAGCAATGCTTGACCAACATTCACAATGTCTATCACCTGAAGGAATTGAAGCATAGATGCCAAACTAGCAGGACAAATCTGACCCACAGTGTATTCATATTTGGCCTGCAAAATAACACCCGATGTCTACTAGAGCAGACCCGCCGGTAGACAGCACATGCACCGCCAATACTGCAAATCCCAGAACTCTCTGCTGGTGCTTTTGCATGTCAATCAGGACCCACAAGCGCCCCCTCATCTGTTGATATTCATTAGCGAGCTCATGCAACCAGTCGCATCGGGCCACCCTCCTGAAAATGCCCAAACCAAAGGCGGGAAACAGAAGCTTTCTAAAACAGGTGCGAAGCAGAATATCTGTTCACAAAAACATGAGGATTATCATTATTGTTAGCTTGTGAAAGGTTACCACTGAAATTTAACACAGAACGCTACAAAGATTTTAAAAAAAGTTATTTCGGAAATGAATGCCACAGATGTGCCACAGATTTTATTTGAGATTTGATCTCACGTACGTTTATACTATTAAGCTTTGCTTGTTCCCGATTCATTGTTTAAGCAAAACTAAACTTTGTTTCCATTTGAATCGTTCATCGCTATATCTGAGGAGAAGGAAAAACTTTCTCAATTGTAGACATTTTTGTCCATAAATATAAAGGTCTGCCCACGACTTTGTCCAAGTTTTTAATTTTGGCCCACTGTGTATTTGAGTTTGACACCCCTGTATTAAAGAAATCAATATATATGTTAACTGAAAATCTACACTATACACATTTAAAAAAAAAATAATAGTACATTATTTTACTGCCTACATCGCATTAGAAGCAGTTAAAAGCAAACTATACTTGACAAAAACCAATATATAAACTGACAATGGCTCAGTCATGTATTATGACCCAGTAGAAGCGTGTGGTGTATATGTGTACTTTCAAATAAAGTCTGATGAGGAAGAAGCTGACGTGAAAATATGCGGAAGTGTGAGCATGTTTACTAGGCATAATAACAGTGAAATATATGGCAGGCCTGACATTTCAAAAGCTTAAGCAAATGAGACATTACATGTCCAACTGGACCATCTGGGTGCTGCTGTTTGAATGGAGTTTGCGAGGGATGCAACCCAGTAGCACACAAGACCCACTGGGGAGCTGTCCAAACTGAACCATACAAACTCTCACTTGTTCCTAATCTCAATTTAGAACAACCAAGTAGCTTAACATACATGTTTTTGGATTGTGGGAGGAAGCCAGAGTACTAAAACAGAAAGCAGAAATGCACAGGGAGAACATGAAAACTCCACACAGAAAGGCCCCAGCCCAGATTCGAACCAGAAACATTCTTGCTGTGAGGCGACTGTACTGACTACCACACAGCTGTATCTAATTAATATCACTTTAAATAACTTCAAAATATAGCTTCAGATTGGCTTCACTAGTAATTGGAAACCTAACCACTGGAGTACCATGACAGTAGGTGTTTCTGTCGAGAGCAGCAGGTAATAGCCAGTCAAATATTACCACAATATAGAAAACCTTTTTTTCTCTTTTTATATGACTGTGATAATGATGCCATTGTGTTTTCAAGGCTGATATGAAAAGACTGACAAAATTAATACAACAAATGTCATCTCAAGGTACTTCAATAACAGTCCAGTTCAAACCAAATGGAGTTCAATTCATTGTAGACATAATAGATCTCTCTGAGCTAACAACAGCAACAGCTTCTTGTAAACTATCAACTTGTATTTGAGACCCAATCTCAACCAGAAGGTTTTCCCCTTCATCAACACTTACATATTGGATTTGATTAATCTATCTTTGTTGACAGGATATGTACAGTGCCTTGCAAAGGTATTCACCTCCCCTGGCATTTTTCATGTTTTGTTGCCTTACAACCTGGAATTAAATTGATTGTTTGAGAATTTGCAATTTCATTCACAGAATATACCTACAACTTTGAAGATATATTATCTCTTTTATTGTGAAGCAAACAACAAATAGGACAAAATAAAAGAAAACTTCAGCGTGCATAACTGTTCACCCTGCCTAAAGTCAGTACTTTGTAGAGCCACCTTTTGCGTCAATTACAGCTGCAAGTCACTTTGGATAGTCTATGAGCTTGCCACATCTTGCCACTGGGATTTTTTGCCCATTCCTCAAGGCAAAACTGCTCCAGCTCCTTCAAGTTGGATGGTTCTCACTTATGAACAGCAATGTTCAAGTCTAACCACAGATTCTCAAAAGGACTGAGGTCTGGACTTTAACTAGGCCATTCCAACACATTTCCCCTTACACCACTCGAGTTTTCTTTTAGCAGTATGCTTCAGGTAACTGTTCTGCTGGAAGGTGAACATCCATCCTAGTCTCAAATCACAGGCAGACTGACAAACTTTGCTCAAGAATAACCCTGTATTTAGTATTTCCCAGTCCCTGCTGCGGAAAAATAATGATGTCCTTGGGTTGATGGGATGTGTTGGGTTTGCGCCAGACATGGTATTTTTTCTTGGTGGTCAAAAAGTTCACGTCAGTCTGATCAGAGCACCTTCCTCCACACATTCGGGGAGTCGCCCACATGCCTTTTGGCAAACTCAAAACGTGACTTTTTATTTCTAACACTAAGTAACTTATTTATTATGTGACTTTTGATGTCAATTGGTTGCACCAGAACTTCATCGCAAAGGGGGTGGACACATATGCACATGCCAATTTTCAGTTTTTTATTTAATTTTCAATTTATTTTATGTATACATATATATATATATATATATATATATATACACACATATATATTTCTCATTTCATTTCACCAACTTAGACATTTTTGTGCAGATCCATTACAAAATGAGATTTAAAAACAATTTTACAAAATTACAGGTTGGAATGTAACAAAATAGATAAAAAGTCAAGGGGGGTGAATACTTTTACAAGGCATTGTACTACAGGTTGCTGTAAATAAACCTTTACTTAAAAAACCTACTCTTGATTCAGAAGTGTTTGCTAATTATCGACCTATATCCAATCTCCCTTTTTTGTCTAAAGTTCTTGAAAAAATAGTTGCAGTTCAACTTTGTGATCATTTACATAGAAATAATCTGTTTGAAGAGTTTCAGTCAGGATTCAGAGTGCATCATAGCACAGAAACAGCACTGGTGAAAGTTACCAATGATCTCCTCTTAGCCTCTGATAGCGGACTTGTTTCTGTGCTTGTCCTGTTGGATCTCAGAGCTGCATTTGATACGATCGATCACAGCATTCTGTTACAGAGACTTGAACATGTTATTGGGATTAAAGGAACTGCATTAGGCTGTTTTAAGTCATATTTATCTGATAGATTCCAGTTTGTTCTTGTAAATGAAGAATCTTCCTCACACGTTGGAGTAAGTCATGGAGTTCCTCAGGGTTCTGTGCTTGGACCAATTCTTTTCACTCTATACATGCTTCCATTAGGTAACATTATCAGACAGCATGGCATAAATTTCCATTGTTATGCTGATGATACTCAGCTGTACTTATCTATGAAACCAGATGAAACCAATAGGTTGGTCAGACCACAAGCCTGTCTTAAAGACATAAAGACCTGGATGACTCAGAACTGTCTGCTTCTAAATTCAGACAAAAATGAAGTCGTTATCTTTGGACCTGAGCACTTCAGGGAGAAATTGTCTACTTATATAGTTACTCTAGATGGTATGTCCTTGGCTTTTAGTCCTACAGTGAGGAACCTTGGAGTTATTTTTGACCAGAACTATAAAACAGGTTTCTGCCGTCTTTCACCTCTGTTATATTGTTAAAATCAGGAACATCCTGTCTCAGAGTGATGCAGATAAACTAGTTCATGCATTTGTTACTTCAAGATTAGACTACTGTAATTCTTTATTATTGGGCTGTCTGACATATTCTCTGAAAAACCTCCACCCCTTGAACATTTCCACATTTTGTCATGCTGCGACCACAAATAAAGTGGCACACAATTGTGAAATACAAAGAAAATTATACATGATTTAAACGTTTTTTTACCAATAAAAAAGTGAAAAGTGTGGTGTGCAAAAGTATTCAGCCCCCTTTTCTCTGAGTGCAACCAATTGCCTTCAGAAGTTGACTGATGATTGCTGAATGATCGAATGTTGACCTAATGACTAAATAGAGTCTCACCCCCAGTGGTGTGATGGTTAACACCATCACCTCACAGCAAGAGGGATCCTGATTCGAATTCTGTCTGGGGGCCTTTCTGTGTTGAGCTTGCATGTGTAAGAACAGAAACAGAAAGATCAAGGTGTGTGCATGGTGACATTTCCCTAATGTAGCAGTAAATGTGCTCCTCATTAACAGCTCTCTGACAGTGATGTGGGTTGACGAGAGCTCAAACGCCTGTCTCTGTTGCCCTGATGGGTACTTACACACGCACAGTTTGTGCCTCGCAATTCCCAACAAGCATATGTGATTAGCTGGACACCTCTATCTAATCCTAATAACACTAAGAGGCGTCCTGATGAGAATTGTATTTATAATTCAAAAAAAGAAAAAAAATGAAAGAAAAAACAGGATTAAATATTTGCGTGTGTTTGTGTTTGTGATCTAACACAGAAAATGGGTCAAACGAGGGTCTGCGAGTATGGAGACACATCTGCCACAAAAAAACTGGCTTTTTGGGCTGACATCATTAATAATGGTGGCTGCTGGACAAAAATGTATTTTATGTGTGTCTGTGTGTCTTTATGAAGGTATTAGTCATGCTCCATATGTCTTCTAGTGAAGAACAGTGAAAGGGTGGTGTGCATGCATGTGTATGGTGTGTCAGATTCAGTCTCTACTGGGGGTGTGAGGTGGAGCGATCAACTGACCCCAGAGATAGGCTTATGAGGCATCAAAAGTATGACTGACATACACACAAACACACAGCAAATAAGGGTAGATGTGAATTTGATACGGCTAAGAGGCTGAGTCTATTCAGACAAGCAGGGTCATGGGAACATTAAGAGTTGATCATAAAGAGCTCAGCTAGCCTTATGTCTTCTTCACTGAGCCATAGCTAGCTAGTGACTCTGCAAACATTGTCATGTAAAACATATCAATCAAACAATCAAGTGACAAAATGTAAAAAAAAAATAAAAATCATTATGCAGGTTCAGTACAACTGGTTGAAAGTCTTTCACTGTGCATCGGTGTCATGTATGAAAGTATTAAGGCGGCATGGGTGGGTTGAAGTTGATCCCCCCCTTAATACATCTCTTAGCCCACAAGGGAAAAGATAATACACATCTGCATTACTGTGTGCTTACACATATCAAGCCGACATTGGGAAAACTTACTTCTCTAACGAACAACGATGTTGTTGCTCAGCTAATTCCGCAATGCTAGCTTGATGTGTGCAAGCAGAGACCTATGTGGGACTGAGGCACCTGTGTGGCATGTGTGAACTACCAAGAAGGAACCGCCATGGATTAACGAGGACACCCCTTTTGGTCAAACAGGTTGCAACTGATATGTGACAAGGGCTCCAGATTGTTCTGAGGCTAATTCCTCAGCACAATGATGGTGCCAGATTGTGTACAAAGCTGACATACTGTCATAAAGGTGACAATAATTCATGTCAGCTATAAAGGCTTCATCCTTCGCTAGAATAAAACTGGGATTAAAAATAAATAAATTTAAGGTATAATATATATAATACTTGGAAGAAAGTGATTTTTTCCCCTTTTTTTGATTTTTTTTTACTGATATTAACAGATGATCTGAAAACACTGTAGACCACTTGTCAGAGAGAACTGTTACCTGTAGGTGTATCAACAGTGACTATTAACTCCAGCAACTCTACTGCCTCCAGCACTGTTCCTTATTCTTTTCCTTGTTTTCATACAATCAAGATGCTTTGAGCTGTACCATAAAACTAAAACAGAAAAAAAAAGAGAATTCTGTCATTTTAGGTATTAGGAAAACCCTCATTATAAAGTAAGTAAAAGAGCAACTAACAATTCTTGCACAGTAAGTAATCGCAACAAAAACTATCCCATTTAGTTCAAATCAACTGTACATTTACTGTAAGACAAGTCACAGTTCCATACCAGTGGTGGTCATACAATTTTGGCTTTTCAGAGTATTTCATTTAAATTCATCTACTATACTGTAAATAGGAATCTTACTTATGTATCTTAAATTTGACTGCAGTGTCCTTTATATGGGTAACAAATTCCTTCCTTTCCATTTTCAAAGTAAAACAAAAAAAAAAGCTTGTTTTTCCAATTTTGTTTCCTAAACCAAAAAGAAAAAAAAAATCAGATGACACACTATACTACATTTTCTGATTATATGCTCTAATCAAAAATGAGATTTGTTTTTGTGATCCGAGACAAGCAATGTGATCCAGAAGTTATCTTTATTCTGCTGATTATATGTGTAATAGAGTAGTTTTTGTTGCGTTAGGGTTAGGGTCATTAAGTTGGCTCTAATTTAATCTGCTAATCACCATGGTAACTGGTGCCGGAATCATAACCTGCACTAAAGCTGTTTATGTTTAGAGTTTCAGATTAAACTGCTCATAAAAAGCTCCTTTCACTGATTCTGTTCCTGATGATTGCCCAGATAGCAAAATCAGACAGAAGCAACATTTAAATATTGACACGCAGAACTATTGAATGTATGTTGACATCTGATATCATAACCGTTCTACAATTGACTGAGATCGAATTAAAGTTGGACTGATCAAATACCTATAAACTATAATCCGAATCTTAAAAGTTAGTGAATTTTTACAATCGAATGTTATCTTTCTTACCTTCAAATTTAATTACAATATAGTGGCAAAGAGGGGGTGAAAGTGGAAAAGTATGAAAGTGTGAAAACAAAGCATGAAGAAGACAAAAGCTGCACTGGACAATCTTAATAAAATTTTCCTTCCTCCACAAAATAGATGTTTGTCTACTATGACTATGGAAGAAACTAAGGGGAACAAAAACAGCAAAGACATAAGCAAGAACAGTTTAACACCTCAGTTTGAACCACATACTTCAGCTTGCCAAGAAAATGTTACAACAGGGAAACATGTCTTTGCAAAGCTGTGTGAAGCAACAATAAAAGGCAGAAGCGGAACCATGGCAGAACCCTAAGGATTTGTGATTTTTCAAAATCTTTGCAGTCCTGATACATGAAGAAAGACATCTTCTGATGGGAACTGATGGGAAATAATGTGTTGTGCGTGTTAAAAGGTGTTCATAAGGCAGACTAATGCCAAAGGAGGAGTTACCAAATACGCACATGAACAAACACAGTCATATTAAGTAGAGACAGAGACACAGATTAACTGCACACCACCTGGCTAACTTTACTACCTTATGTTCTGTTGTGAACATCGCTCACACTTTGCAAACTGTTGTTCAGTGTTGTGTTAGCTGACAATGCACATGGGCTCTCTGTAAAGTGTGTTACTTCTACCAAACTCATGGATGTGTTTTGAGTTTTCACTTTTGCTGTTTTGGAAGAATGGTTTCTGTATCTGTAGAGGATGTCTGGTCATTTCAAGTTGTTTGTTCTGTCCTCATGAGACTATGATGTTCATACTACCAATTCTTGGATGTGTAGAACTTAATCATAACCAACAGAAATCAAGAAAACAGAAAGTAAACAAAATATTGTCACGTGGGCACAGAACTCTGGGGAACTCTGGTGTGTGAGCATTGAAGATTCTTCGTTCACATGAAAAAAATGTCACGTCCATGTTGGAATATCAGTGACCTATTTTCTAAATAATATATGTAATACAATGTATAAGAATTCTGTTGTGTAGCTTGGAAAGTTGTCATCTCCATAAATGCAAACAACTGTAAAACTTGAAAACAGAAAAATGCATAAAACTTTATAGAGACCCTTGAAATCAAAAATTGCAATGTAAAGTGAAATTCTGTACAAAACAGCAATGTGTAATTGTAAAACAGATGTAGACATTTTCATGCATTGTACTTCATGCCTGTTGGTGGATTTGTTTAGCAGCTGGACAGATCATGATATCCATTATGACCTATAACATGCAATGAAGATAAAACTAAAACATAATAAAAAAACTCAAAATAATTATGATAAAATGATCAAAGTGCTCTGAGAAAGTTTATCCAAATACATCGATTAAATAATTCAAATATGTAAGCTCTTTAATTAAGCCAGAATAAAACCTGAATTGGACTTCAATGAATACGCGAACGCATATGTGGAAAAGACAGCGGCCGTTATATGTATGGGAATGCATTTTATTTAAGGTTAAAGTTCTGAAGGTCCTGAGCTGCTGATGTGCTCCTGCAATCCCTGTGTGTCCAATCCTATGACTGTTAGAACAGATCCAAAATAAAAAATGCATCGAAAGGTATACTTTCTGTTTTTGTGGCTGGATTTATGAGTTGCCAGAATTACTTTAACATACTGAAAAGTTGCTTGATTTTGAGATTATTACTTTTTTTTTTTCATGAAACTAGGTTGATGGGAAAGTTGAGCCAGCATCTCATGAGTTCATTCTAAGTTAATTTAAAGAACAGAAAAATAGCAAAAATCTCATAATAATTCAAATGATAATAATTCAAAAGATTCTTCAGCTTGACTAGTCTCTTCCAAAATCCCAGAAAAAAATAAATAAAAATAGGCACAGATATACTTTAAAATCTTGATGCTAAATACCCTCACTAAATCTAAGATGAAATACACCATTCAAACCCATTTCAATTGAAGGGTAACATACTCTAGCTATATGTGGCAGTGCTGTCTAAGTGGCACTCCTAGAGCCTCTGGTTAAGCCTGTGGGGGAAGATGCAGGGAAAAAGAAACCAAGGAAACAATGAGACAGAGAGATGGCAACAGCTAAAAGGCCCTCACTGCCTGGAGGCACTCTAATGTTAGATTGTACGTATATGTGTGTTTGTATGTCTGTGGTTGTCTCTTGACAAAGAGCCTTTAATCCGATGGAAGTGTAAAAAAAAGGAACATTCTTGGGTCATGCACAGGTCTTTGTATTTCTTTTATGAAAGTGTATGTTCGGTCTGTGTCTGATTCATCTGCTGTCAAATGTTCCATTGACACATATAGGCCACGACACACACACACACTTTAAAAATCTTGATGTTAGCACATCGGCAAGGATTTCCATGCACACACATGTTGACACACACACAGGTCTGTACAGGAAGATTAGCAGGCATTGCTGACTGGATGTCTATGGAGGTGACACACCATCACATTGGCCTGTCAACACAGTACACTTTGCAAGCAACTGCTGCAGATACACACAACCAAAACATGTATATGGAGCTACTGAACAAATCTATACACACACGCTCTCTCTCCCTTACATATACAGCTGAACACAGGGTGTGAAAATCCTAAAACACATTCAAATTCACAAAACCACTTACAAGAGGCAGAATGGAAGCACTAAGACAAGAGGAATTAAATATATTTGCATTAAAATTGCATGACCGAGGTGTGGGCACACAAATACTTACATTCCGTCTCACTCATACACACACACCTAAGTGAGCATGAGTGGAGGCGACAGAGCGTTCACATGAGGTCGAACTGGTCCTGGATGTGCCAGAGCCAACAGCTGAATGCTAGTCTGGATGTGAAGGTGTCAAACTAGCTTGGCTATAGAGCTAATGTGGAGCTGCTAGACTGGTGCACCTGAGGCAGATATATGGCAGATATATTTGAGTGTATGCATGGGTGCAAAGATATACTCATATTCTCACAAGTCTAGAAGAGTGTAAACATACACAGACACGCACACATATTTAATCTCTGTGTAAAGACACAAAAGGGTGCAATTTCTTATAAGTCCATTTCTACACACACCTTTCCCATAGTAGTAAAAACATAGAGGTCAAAGGGTAAACATCCTGGAAGAGCAAACAGCTAAGGACATGGTGTAAATAAATAGTCACACACTCATAAGCACACACCTTGAGCTGTGTTTCAATCGTAGCCATTAATAAAGTGTGTGCCTCTCCCCTGCTTCATACCAGGCCACCGCTAGTGTGCTTACACTTGGCACTGTTTCACATGGTGATGGGCTAAATAGGGCATGAAAAGGTGCACACACACATACAGGCATGCTTAACACCTGGTGTGGGAGCCGAATGCTAAATACATGTGGCTCAGATGCCCAGTGGGATCTGTCCATGTCCTCTCTGTGCCCTCTGCTAAGGCACACTATGGCACTGCCTGGCTGCAGATCCACTCGTATAGTGACTCACCTTTTACATCATGTCACTGTTGTAGTAGTAACATTAAAAAGCTGATATTGACACTTTGCTAACAAAGCAAGTAGTTTAAAGCCTCATTAGAAATGTGTCTCTGTTTTAATTAACATAAGAATTCCTTTCTGCTGACATATTTCTCATTAAGATACTTGTCAGTGAAAGTCACACAGGGTAATCCCCAAAAACACTCATAACTGATTGGTTAGGAGATGGGGCTGTGCATATGTTCATCTCTTATCTTGAAACCTAACCCACACTGCAGAAGTTAGGTGACTATGGTGATGGACTCTGCTAAGAAATGAACCAGTTTCAAGATAACTGAAAATCCGGAGTTGAACCTGAACTTATGTTGCTAAGCCATTAAGTGCTGTTCTATAGTACATCTCCCTGACAAACAGGAACACTGGAACCTAAATCATTCTACACATGTTGTTTATGCGCTGGGCTGAATGTGACCCATGTTTTAAAATGTGCATCAGCAGCCACTTATTTTTAGTGGGAATATCTCAACTGCAAAGTTGATTATCTAACCACATGGTGACAATGGAAGAGAACACATTGGTTACACATTTGGAAATAAGTGTTAAAAAAAGCTATTTTGGTTGAATACAGGTCTAAAATTAATTTAATCTTGGAACTCCAACTGTTGGCAATGTTTACAACAACACTAATGAAATTCCAGCAATTTATTTACAAGGAAACTTGTTGTCAAATGAAGTGGATGATGATATGTGATACAGTGACAGATATTAACATTTGGCCTGGTGATGAAAGTACAAAAATAAAGTCTCAATAGTGAAAGGGATTCAACTAAATAAATAAATACATACAATAAAAAAATTCTATTTAATCTATTCTTAAACCCTACTAATCACATAAATGTGAAGTCAATGTGGTAAAAATCTCGCACAGTAAACCAGCCAGATTATTGACGACTGACATCTCATATAATTAATGACATTTCTAATCACTGACATGTAGCTTTCCTTTTTAACAATTTACTGCGCAGCAAAATGTATTTATTCGGATCTCATGAGATTTAAAGTTGATTTTTTAGCATCTATAGATTAGATCCCATACTCAAATTAGTAGCTTTATTCTGCTATTTATACATAGATATCATGTAAATATTAACATAATTACAAAAGAAAATTCTTCTTTCATTTCCTTTCTTGAATTGGCCTTTTAGTTTCTTTTCTTCGTTTTTCACTTTAAATATCATCTCTGGAATTCATTATCCAATAAGTCATCACACTCAAAGAATATAAGGCAAGAATCCCCACCATTTTTCATTTCTTTTCTTTTCTTTTTTCTCTTTGTGAATTGCAAATCTTTGCCAAGATTCTTGCAGAAATCTGCATCAAACTACATACACTCATCTTCCTCAGCCACTTTTTTCCCTAAATCCTCTCATCTTCTTCTAAGCTAAATGATCCTTTCATTTCCTGATGACCGACAGAGGCCCTTAGGTGTCTATGCATGGATATATGTGTATGTGTTCCTGAGTGTGTGTCTTCAGGGACTGTGTGAGCAGCTCTGAAGACACAGTTCACAGTCGTGTCGAACCTGCAGTAATACAAAGCTCTGAGAGAAAAAGCTGTGCTTTATGAGCATGTACTGTATGTGTGTACAGATAACAAGTGAGTGTATATAATTTAGATGTTTCATATCACTGCAAATTGAATAATCTATAAATAAAATCTGTTCTGAGCACATTTAAACTTGCGTCCACACCTGCAAATGCATCCACACACTTATACACATGCACACAGACACACAAATCCATAGAGAGCTAAGTCCGGAAGATAGAGAGGAAGTTGTCTAATGGTTGCCAAACGTCTGAGCAGGCCCTGACTAAACATGTGTTTAAAGCAGACAACATCAGCAATCACCACTTGACCCCTTCACACACACACACACACACACACACACACACACACACACACAGACAGGCAAGAGAAACCCACAGAAATACATTCACAGCTCAAGAGGTCTTCACCCACACATACAACTCTTGCAAAGCTTGACAGTCACCTATATACACAAGTTATTAGGTTATCATCTTGTAAATGTATATGTATCTACAATGTGTAACTAGCGTATTTCCACACAGACACCGACAAATCTAACAAACACACACGCTCCAACAAGATAATATAATCAAGTCAGAGTGCAGCGGCTGCTGACTGCAAAATGCCCACTTCCAGATGTTCTGACAGAGAGAGACGCCACGCTTTTCCATTGGGAATTGGTCAAGGTCCTGAGGCTCCTGCGTGCGTGTGTGTGCTCGTGTGTGTTTGCGTGCACCACAAACACACGTATACATGCACAGCAGACACAGACATAACCATGCAAACAGACACTTTGACACGAAAAGAGCAAAACTGGGCCCAGCTGGAGAATGATTCAAAGGCTGAGGGAGGAAGAGGGGAGGATGTAGAGGGAACACTGAGAGGACAAATTGCTTTTGCTTGCATTTGAAGATGTGATGTGCGAACGAGCTGTTAAAAGAAAACAAAAGCAGAGTCATGCCTGCAAGTTCCCACGACTCCCACCTAAACCTACCGTCCCTCCTTCCTCCTCTGCACACATCCATCATTCACTCTCACCCTCCTCCTTACAGTAAGTGACCTAACACCTAGAGCCTCCTGGGTTCAGTTAACAGTGTGGATGAGTCGACAGAGAAGGAGGAATGAAAGGTCCTGGCTTATGCTATGTTTATACTGTGTTCTAAAATCAAAACTAGCTCATTATTATGGCTGGCTCATAGTCAACTGATTCTGTGAAGCCATGAGGTTTTGATAAACTGGATATTCTGAAAGTCTTTGTGTCCCGATTCAATAAAAGTTCAAGCATGATAAAATTTTTGATGATTAAATTCTAGTATTTTACTTAACTGTAAAACATCAAACATATGCAGTATTGTTATGCATTTGTAAGTTATTTTAGACAATGGCAAATAATCATGACTTGTGCAACGAAAATATCACCGGTGATGTTTTATAGTTACAGTTCATGAGATTGTGAATTTTTGGAAATTACTTGATTTTTTATTTCATCTTATGATAAACTTGTCTTTCAAATCTTAGTATGTTTGTACATGTAAACACACTTTTCCTGAATATCCATACACCTGGTTGTTGTATGCTTGTCGCACAAGCAATAGCAATACAACAATTCACTTTAAATCCTTTAAGAATGTCATTTTGTAGTCGAATATTTTTGCAGTGCTTTCTTATTTCTTAGTCACTTTGGCTGAGTGAACATTTTTCTTTGAGTGCCAGCCTTTTTCAATTGCTTCCAATGAGAAGAGACAGTATGCAGCTGCCTTCAGAAAAAAAGGCTGCATTTAGCTCTTTAGGCTTTTCTTCCGTTTTTATTCATTTATTTATTTTTTGATACCGCTCCACCATCATTGCACAGCCACTTAGATTTGAAAATCTCTGAATTTTTAAAAGAGTGGTTTAGGTTAGTCTGGCCAAAACTGGACCCTTACAATGTTAGTAAATATATTACTATGACTAATATCAAGCTTCTCAAAGCTGGACTAACACACCCAGATAATGTGGTTGGCGATCAAATCATCCCTGCGTGTATACACTCAACAAAACTCAAATGGACCTTGGATCTCCCCAAATTGTCCCAAGTTTCATCTTTTTGCATGTTTCTGCAAAAACAGTAAGATGTAAGTGTATGTATAAATGCAGCCAATAAAGCTCACAATCAAAATCATAAAATCATGTTCCTTTTGTCAGACAGCTAAATGTGTCAGAGGCTGTGATTGAAAATGAGCCCTTTAAGACTATATGTCTACGTTCACTTAAAGATAAAATTCAAAAATCACTTCCATGGCCACAGGTGTATAAATTCAAGCACCTAGGCATACAGACTGCTTCTACAAACGTGGTACCATGACAGGATGCCACCTGTGCAACAAGTCCAGTCGTGAAATTTCCTCACTACTAAATATTCCACAGTCAGCTGTCAGTGCTATTATAACAAAGTGGAAGCGATTGGGAACGACAGCAACTCAGCCACGAAGTGGTCGGCCACATAAAATGATAGAGTGGGGTCAGGGGATGCTGAGGCACATAGTGCACATAGGTCGCTAACTTTCTGCAGAGTCAATCGCTACAGACCTCCAAACTTCATGTGGCCTTCAGATTAGTTCAAGAACAGTGCGTAGAGAGCTTCATGGAATGGGTTTCCATGGCCGAGCAGCTGCATCCAAGCCATACATCACCAAGTGCAATGCAAAGCGTCAGATACAGTGGTGTAAAGCACGCCGCCACTGGACTCTAGAGCAGTGGAGATGCGCTCACTGGAGTGATGAATCACGCTTCTCCATCTGGCAATCTGATGGATGAGTCTGGGTTTGGTGGTTGCCAGGAGAACGGTAATTGAATGGCTGCAGTCTGCCAAGTGTAAAGTTTGTTGAAGGGGGGATTATGGTGTCGGGTTGTTTTTCAGGAGCTCGGCTTGGCCCCTTAGTTCCAGTGAAAGGAACTCTGAATGCTTCAGCATACCAAGAGATTTTGGATAATTTCATGCTCCCAACTTTGTGGAAACATTTTGGGGATGGCCCCTTCCTGTTCCAACATGACTGCGCACCAGTGCACAAAGCAAGGTCCATAAAAACATGGATGAGCCAGTTTGGTGTGGAAGAACCTGACTGGCCTGCACAGAGTCCTGACCTCAACCTGATAGAACACCTTTGGGATGAATTAGAGCAGAGCCAACATCAGTTTCTGACCTCACAAATGCGCTTCTGGAAAATTCCCAAAAACACAATCCTAAACCTTGTGGAAAGCTTAGCCAGAAGAGTTTAAGCTGTTATAGCTGCAAAGGGTGGGCCGACGTTATATTAAACCCTATGGATTAAGCATGGGATGTCGCTTAAGTTCATATATACTTTTGGCAATAAAGTGTGTGTGAGTGTGTGTGTGTAGATATATATATATATATATATATATATATATATATATATATATACCCCCCATGAGCTGTCACCTTACCGTGGTTTAGGGGTTTGAGGGGAGCTATGTTGTCCGGGGCTTTAAGCCCCTGGTAGGGTCACCCAAGGCAAACAGATCCCTTGTCCCTTGCCCAGACGTGGGTCACTGGGGCCTCCCCCTGAAGACAGGCTTGGGCGGTGGGGCCCGGCAGCGAGCACCTGGTGCGGCCACCAGGTGACCTAGACCCATGGGGCCTGGCCAGGTACAGCCCGCAGAGACGACATGAGTCCACCTTTTGATGGGCTGACCACCCGTGGGAGGGGCCGAGGGGATCGGGTGCAGTGACCTTGGCAGTCTGCTCCTCGGCTATTGAAACTGGCTCTTGGGACGTGTAACGTCACCTCTCTGTTAGGGAAGAAGCTTGAGCTGGTGCGCGAGGCTGAGCAGTTCTGGCTAGATATAGTCGGACTCACCTCGACGCAATCTCCTTGAGAGGGGTTGGACTCTCTTTCACTCTGGAGTTGCCTGTGGTGTGAGGCGCAGAGCAGATGTGGGAATACTCAATGCCCCCCGACTGTGCCTGTACATTGGGGTTTACCCCGGTGAACGAGAGGGTAGCCTCCCTCCACCTTAGGGTGCGGGGACAGGTCCTGACTATTGTTTGTGCTTACGCACTAAGCGGAAGTTCAGAGTACCCACCATTTTTGGAGTCCCTGGAGGAGGCACTGGAGAGTGCTCCTGAAGGAAACTCCCTCGTTCTGCTGGGGGACTTCAATGCTCACGTGAGCAATGACAGTGAGACCGTGGTGTGATTGGGAGGAACGGCCCCCCCGATCTGAACCAGAGTGGTGTTCTGTTGTTGGACTTATGTGCTCATCATGGATTGTCCATAACGAACACCATGTTCAGGCGTAGGGGTGTCCATATGTGCATTTGGCAACAGGACACCCTCGGCCACAATTCGATGATCGACTTTGTGGTTGTGGGGGTGGATGCCGATCAGACCTGGCAGGCCCAAATATATTGTGAGGGTCTGCTGGGAACGTCTGGTGGAATCCCCTGTCAGAAGGGGCTTTAACTCCCACCTCCGGCAGAGCTTCAACCATGTTCCGGGGGAAGTGTGGGCTGTGGCTGTAAGGTGGTCGGTGCCTGTCATGGTTGGCAACTCCCGAACCCGCTAGTGGACATCAGCAGTGAGGGAAGGCGTCAAGTTTAAGGAGCCCTATCGGACCTTTTTGGCCAGTGGTACTCTGGAAGCAGCTGATGGGTACCGACTAACCAAGCTGTGCTTAGCCTTGGCGACCGCTGAGGAAAAAACTCTGGCTTGGGAGGAGTTGGGTGAAGCCATGGAGAACGACTTCTGGACAGCCTAGATTATAAAAAAAATAGATTCCGGTCCACCATCTGGCGGCTCGGGGGGAGAAGCGGTGCACCGTCAACACCGTGTATGGTGGGGATGGGGCTCTGCTGACCTAGGGACTAGGGACGTTGTGAGTCGGTGGGAAGGATACTTGGAGGATCTCCTCAATCTTACCGTCATGTCTTCAGATGAGGAAGCAGAGTTGGAGAGCTCGGAGATGGGGCCTCCCATTTCTGGGGCCGAGGGTGTCAAGGTGGTCAAAAAGCTCCTCGGTAGCAGGGGCCCAGGGGTGGATGAGGTCCGTTTGGAGTTCCTCAAGGCTCTTGATGTTGTAGGGCTGTCTTGGTTGACACTCCTCTGCAACACTGTCTTGACATCGGGGACAGTGCCTCTGGACTAGAGGTGATCCCCCTCTTTAAAAAGGGGTACCGGAGGGTGTGTTCCAACTACATGGGGATCACTCTCCTCAGCCTCCCTGGTAAGGTCTATCCGCGGGTACTGGCGAGGAGGATCCGTCGGATAGTTGAATTTAGGATTCAGGAGGTGCAGTGTGGTTTTCGTCCTGGCCGTGGAACAATGTACTAGCTCTACACCCTCAGCAGGGTCCTGGAGGGTGCATGGGAGTTCGCCCAACCGGTCTACATGTGTTTTGTAGACTTGGGGAAGGCGTTTAGACCGTGTCCCTTGGGGAGTCCTGTGGGGGGTGTTCCGGGAGTATGGCATGCAGGACCCCTTGATAGGGGCTGTTCGGTCTCTGTATGACCGGTGTCAGAGTTTGGTCCACATTGCCGGCAGTAAGTCGGACGTGTTTCCGGTGAGGGTTGGACTCCGTCAGGGCTGCCCTTTGTCACCGATTCTGTTCATAATTTTATGGACAGAATTTCTAGGCGCAGCCAAAGCTTAACGGGGTCTGATTTGGTGACCTCAGAATTGGATCTCTGCTTTTTACGGATGATGTGGTTCTGTCTGCATCGTCAGGCCATGACCTTCAGCTCTCACTGGAGCAGTTTGCAGCCGAGTGTGAAGCGGTTGAGATAAGAATCAGCACCTCCAAATCCGAAACCATGGTCCTCAGCCGGAAAAGGGTGGGAATGAGATCCTTCCCCAAGTGGAGGAGTTCAAGTATCTCGGGGTCTTGTTCACGAGTGAGGGACAAATGGCGCAGGAGGTTGACAGGCGGATCGGTGCAGCGTCCACAGTTATGCAGGCTCTGCACCGACCCGACGTGGTGAAGAATCCCGGTCATCCAGGAGGGGCTCGAAGTAGAGCCGCTGCTCCTCCGCATCAGAGGAGTCAGATGAGGTGGCTCGGGCATCTGGTTAGGATGCCTCCTGGACACCTCCCTGGTGAGGTGTTCCGGGCACGTCCCACTGGGAGGGGACCCCGGAGAAGACCCAGGACACGTTGGAGAGACTATGTCTCTTGGCTGGCCTGGGAACGCCTCGGGGTCCCCCACGGAAGAGCTGGAGGAAGTGGCTAGAGACAGGGACGTCTGGATTTCTCTGATTTCTCTGCTCAAGCTGCTGCCCCCGCGACCCAATCCCCGGAGAAGTGGCAGATGATGGATGTATGTATATGTATATATATATATACTTATATAAATGTATATATAGTTTCATATTGTGACTAATTCTGACTCACCAACATAGTTTGGCAAGTATTTGTCATTTTGAGGGCTCATTCGTGTTTTGGTAGATATAAAGATGCACAAAACATATTAGACATCAGATTTTTACTAAGTAAAAAATGTAGGTGAAGATGGAAAATAACTATACCTGTGAACTGGCAAACCAGTTGGTCTGGTTTGTGGAAAGTGCTCATCCCTCAAAGGAGTTATAAACCAAGCAGATTTCAATTAAATTAATAATCTCATTTGCACTTGCTTGAAGACAGTTGACTGTGTTAAAAAAAAAGCAAAATTGTTGAAGGTAATCACTTATGATTCTAATGTATGTTTTGACTTGACACAACATAATAGTAACACTATTGAAGCAGGAAATGTTGAATAAGTGTGTGTGATGAAGTGGTCCCAGTAGGGTGCCTGTGTAGAATTCTCTCTGTTAGCACTCCTATAGCCCCCAATAACAACAACACAGCAGCTATGAGCTAACAGAGCTATAGCACACGTTCATTCATTCAGTCGTCTTAAAGTATTGGTGAAATAAAGAAAGATAATGCCTTATTTAGAGGCTGCATCCTCTAAGCCCCGTTCACTCCGTTATATGGATCTCCAGTTATCTAAATATCTTCCGAAGGACGCCGACTCTCACCAAACTGTTCTCAGTGAGTAGATGAACGTATTTCATGCCAGAAATAAGGTCTAGGTTTAAAAATACCGGAGTTTCCCTTTAAGGTGGTAGGTATCAAAAACAAGAAAGTGATGAAAGTGATCTGCAAATGTCACAGTAGAAGCTGTCATATTTGATTTGCAGATGACAGCTTCTAATGATTTTATTTTCAAAATGTCTTTTAAACTCGCTATCAAGTATTTGTAGCTTTAGTAGCAACATTTTACTGTGACAGTTTAAACTGAGCTATAAAAGAGCACAAGATAAACTCCAGAAAGGCAATGTATGTAAAATCTGGCATGAACACATTTACAAAATATACTGCGCACTTTGAATTTTTTTTTTTACAAATATTATTGACACACCTCACATGATAAATCAGCAAATCATCAAGACAAAACAATTATTATCACTATCATATTGTTACTACTATTGTTGTTATTTACAGCATACAACTTGTTGCTTTATTTTTTTTCAATGACAATTTAAAGATATCTAACTACTGTCCTTTCATTAAGTATTACTTTGAAAAAGTTTCGCTCATGAGGACCTGTAGGAAGTGCAGACCTGAACTACCATAGCAATTATGGTAAAGAACATAATGTTTCTCTTTGACTTGACCCAGTGGGAGCGCATACAGATTAAACATGAGTGGACTGAATGAGGGTGAGTGTGTAGGTGTCCCTGTTTGTGTGAAAGATTTCCGCAGTTACCCACCTTCCCTATTGTAAGCAGTCCTATCCAACAGAGGCTCAGCATTTTGCAGAGAGCTCTCCAAATACTGTCAGCACAACCAAATAGGAAGCTCGCATTATGACAAAGAGGGCAAGCTATGCCAGAAGCTGCCCCTTCCAAAGGCTAATGATGGAAAGAAACTCCCTCTCTCTGTCAGCCCCCCTTTCTCTCAGAGGTTAAGAGTAGACGAATAATCACTCATTTGCAGGGCAAAAAGTGAGGGAGCCTAGTGTGCTGCATAAACATTTTCCCGGATGTAATTTTCTCTGCCGGTTTTCGGCTTTTCCCAGTAGGACAAGAGCCCAACGCCCAGGAGGAAATCGTTTAGGCTCCATAAGTGCCAAATTGTATCCTGGTTTTCCAGAGTTTTCCAGCCTGTTCTGGCTCAGGGGTTTTCCTGTGGTGAGAATGTGTCATGTGTTATGCGTATGTGGGCATGGATGCAAGTGTACTAAAAACAGTGCCTGTAGGCCTGAATGAGGATGACAATATCCACATCAGTTTAAAAAGTATTATATGAAAAAAGGAAATAACAAATGAAGAAAAAGGATCTGAAAATCTGAAAATAAAAATGTAATAGAAAGAAAGATAAGTAGTTTGAAACCTATTGAGAAGATCCAACCTGTATTTATTGCGCAGAGCCTGAAAACATGACAAAGACTGAGAATCCGTGTTCTTGTTGGCGACGTGTGTGTCATCAGTGTGTTTACGGCATGAGTGCGGATTTACCATGTGTTCCTGATTTGCAGAGAAAGTCTTGAACTGCTTACTGCTTCATTAAGTCATATTTGTTTATCGTACACTATACAAAGCAGCTGCTGTTCTACAAAAATATCTTATCTTAGGCACTCTTAAAGCAGTGGAAAAGAAAAGATTTAAAGTGAATGCTGAAAACACATTAAATGGTTCATTTAAAGTTGGACAGCTTAGTATATAGTAATTTTCTGAGGCTAAAGTGCGCCATTTTCACATACAAATATCAATACAAATGAAAGAAGCCACAATGTATCCTGAGCTGGGATATACTCAAAGCTGCAGTGCGTAACTTCTACGTTTCTATAAATATCCGTTTCTCCCAAGCAACTACAAAAGGAGATGATACAGCGCTGATTAAGCTGTTTGGCTCCTCTAACACCTTGCTGTATTTTTCAGTGTGTGTTATTTTTGTATTTGGAGTCGTGGGACGACATTCCCGCACTGGTGAATAGGATGATGCAATCTACTCGGTTTTACCTGACAACGAGAAGGGAGGGGGGAGGAGAGCATTGCTAGAAGCAACATGGCAGAGAACCCGAAGAAAAGGCCTTCCCGTTCGGCAGAAGGTCTGTTGGCGAAGAGAGAGGGTGACAAAAAGGAGAAGACTAAGCAGAGTTTAGTGAGGGGTAGCGGTGGGGAGGGGAGGGGCAGGTTACACCGGGCCAAACGTCATATTGAGGTTCCAGTCACATCGCTGTAATAACACAGAAACACAGAAACACAGGCGACAGTAGCTTTAATGTTATTTGTGTATTACTACAGCAATACAAACAATTCCTGAATAGCACTTAATACTGGAACTATACTTGAATGAATTTTTGGAATAGTTCGGTTAACCTAATCCAAAGTTCTGCCCCAGTCTGACTCCAAGGAACAAAAACAAACTGAGCTTGTAGAGTTCTTTATTTGCTTGTTTTTGTTTCCTATGGTTGTTGTTTAAGGAGAGTTATGAGAGGCATAAAACACTGATATGTACGTGAAAAATACCTGTGAGATAAACAAATACAGAATGGACGAGTAGACTGGAAGCCTCAGTCTTACTATATGTAAATCATATTGTAAATCAAATTCATGGCTCCCATGCAGACAGCTGCTTCCTAAGGTAAAGGAGGTTCTTTTTTCGGTTGAATGTGTTTTTTTAAGAATGCAAATAAATTTAAAACAATTTGCCACAAGCAGACCTAAACAACAGTAGTGAACTCCAATAGCCCTAGTGTGCAAAATGCAGGAAACCCAAGCTATTATAGTAACATTGAATAAAATTGACACTACTTGGTTATGTTTCAATCAGCATCATTTGATGCACCGTATTACATTGAGCTATTCTAATACATTTTCACACTGGGATACATAAAGTATTTTTTCATTTTACTGTATTTTCAGCACCATGAGGCGCACCTAAAAGCCTTAAAACCACAAAAAACGGCCGTGCGCCATATAATCCGGTGCGTTTCATGTGTGCACCGGATTCCAAAATCTGTCACGGACACCGCCATTTTGAATTTCCCGCGGGGAGCGCCGAGCATTCATCAGGGCATTAAGCCCCTTCCGCATCACTCACCGCTCTCCCTTCGCGCCGCTCACCGCTACGTTCACTTCTGCCTCTTCGCTCTCCTACATGGGAAAAGAATGGCAACTGGCCACTTCCGTCGCTGGCTTTGCGTTGGGTGTGAATCCAGGGTCAGGCGGATCCCAGCCATTCCCTCTGAATGGGGCGAAGATTGTCTGGAGCTCGTACTCAGCGATTGAATCGTGTCATTAATGCTTCAGCCCAGGTCCCAGTGAGAGTCTGTTCTTCAGTCTGAGATGGGTGATGCAGACCGACGTGCAGTTTAGAAGTTTAGAAAGTGTAAAAACCACCGTCGGACCATTTCCCGCTGACACAGGGACGCAATGCATGCACTACGTGTGCTGGCAGCGATAAACCAATCAGAGAACATTAGGTAATAGTACGCCTTATAATCAGGTGCGCCTTATGTATGGGTTAAGTACAGAAATGGACCCCATAATTGAGGGGGGGCTTTATAATCAGGTGAGCCTTATAGTGCGCAAAATACAGTATTTTATGTTTTCAGTAAATGTTTGGGGTGAGGGTTAAAATTTAACTTAGTACCCTTGAATGATATTGAATAGAAACTACAGCCTCTCACTTTATCAAACTGCTACACATTCATGTGCAGTGCTTCTGACTGGAATTAAAACAAAAATAATGACAGCAGCCCAGCAAACCAATAAGCAAGGAACAGACCAAACATGCCTCATCTGTGACAAAGAAGATTTGTCACAAGCCTTTACAGGGTTGGCACGAAGGACCTGGCATTAGTAATTGCGATGCACCTCAGCAAACATCAAATCTCGCCTGACACATACATAAGTTATCACAGTGCAATTTCCAAGAGACCAAAAGGGATCAGACATTACTCGTTAAAATGTTGTCAAAGTCTCTGAGGACTAGTAAGAGTGATGGCTGAAAGATGTTCAGAGGGAAAAGTGGACTACGTAAAGACAGTAGAGAAGAACAAATGAGAAAACATGCATGAACACCTACACACCAATATACACACAAATGCACACTCATGTCCAGCCCACTGGTTGAGGAATTTCTGTAAGCCCTTAAGAGGAGACATGGACAGACAGAACACAATTAGCAGCAGCTTGTCACAACTTGGGACTTGAAGTGTGTATCTAAATTTGTGCATGCGTGTGTGTTCACAGTGTATGACACTTGCCCTTCCACACAGCTCATTTATTGGATTAGAACAGGACTGACCAGTGGGGATGGGGCTGGCCGGCGCCAGGGCCAGCTTTAGGGCTCCACAGCATAGTTAGCTGTGATGCTATAAGCTAACCACCCACTCCTCACGCTTCAGGGGGGAAGCGCCATTGCCGTAGGGGGGAAAGGGTGCTTGTTACTGAGGACGACTTACCATGCAAGTAGGCCTCTCCTTGAGGGGAGGTGGTGGGAGGAAAGGGCGACTAATTACAAGGGAAAGCCCCAATTAAAAAAAGAGGAAGACAGGGACCGAGGCTGTACTGGAGGAAAGAATGGAAACGCCACAGTGGAGGCCAGGCGTGGAAATGCCAAGACTAGCTGCCAGTGACAACATCCCCATCACACAAACACACACATACACACACCAGACAGAGTACCTTCTGAGGTGCCGCCTGTCTCCCTTTCTTGTCTCTGCAGTGGGATAATTGTATTAAGTGTGTTTGTTAGCCTAGTGTCTGACAGCATAAGAGCCCACAAACACATGCATGCATGGACACAAACTGTGGCAAAGAGACAAACACACAGTCAAAAATACAAACAAACAGAGCATTTTTGAATGTCTAAAACCACAGCATTAAGAAAAGTTGCAGGAGATTTGCGTACACACACACACACATATATATATATATATATATATATATATATTCATACATATATACAACTGGGCTAAAACTGGGCTAATACTAACCCATTGACAATCAGCATTTGACCAACTTGTCATGTAAGCCCCGAAGCGTAGCTACTGGTTTTTGGAGGACTGTATGTCTGCCTGTCTGTATTAGAAATAATACAAAGAAAAAATCCCTTGCTCTGCAGGGACTGAGAGATATGCAGATGGATAGCGCTGTACTACCATAAACTGGCCTTTACAGTGTACACATATCTACATACACCCATCATATGAGCTCATAGTGTATAACTGACCAGCTCTCCCATACATACACTACCACTCAGTAGAAACACATGTTTCATGTGACCATGTGTGTTTTTTGTGCATTAAGCACTTTCAGTATGTGTTACGCTTCTGAATACATTTCCGGCTTTAACCAAATGCTGCTCTTGCATTTCAGTCTCTAGCACCTTATGAGCACACTCTTATGAGCACTGACCTTTATAAGGAACAATGGCTAGAAAACAAAATCTGCTTAAACTAAAAGCTATAAATGATACTGTTGCCCAATTTGTCTATTGTAATTTACAATGGAACGAGTAGTTCCTGCTATGGAACATGAAACTCTTTTTAGGTCTGTGCCATATGATATTAATATAAACGAGTATAATACGGTTTACACGGTCAAGAATTTTTTTTCTGCAGTACCAACAACATAGTTGTGTGATGACATGTAAAAGATCTTCAGGCATACGAATAAGAGGAAACAGGTGTGTCACAAAAACAGTAGAAATGACTTGATGAAAGCAATTGGACAGATAGGTAAGAGTGAAAAAGTCATCTACAATCATAAAAGCAATTACTTGCTACTTTTAATGATATCTTTACAGCATATGTAATTGTTGACTCCATACTTTATTTTGTTATTTAGTAATAAAATACTGCGGTATACTTCTTAGCCTACATTAAGACCCTGCCAGTGGTATTTTATGTCTACCAACATTGATGCTGAGAATTACAAGAAGCGAAAGAAATGCCGACAACACTTAACACTTATCAGCTTCTAAAATCATGCTTAGGCCAAAGGACACAAACTCAGCATGAAACCAAGGATACCAAAACTATGTTATAAATCAGTTTGACAGGGAAAGATCAAATCTTTAATAACAGACCAGTACTGGTGCCAGAAATTGGTTCAAACCATCAAGACTAAAGTCTGGACCCTGCAGGATTTATAATTCAAACACTGATTTCTGACTGAGGGGGAACGCTAATGAAAAGAAAGGCCAAAAAATAGACAGCAAGAGGGACGGATGCAGAGAGCTATTCACATCTGGAGTCTTTCCTCTTGTCATCAGATAGATGGATGTTAACGGTTAACAGTGCTGTAGAAACAACAGCTTCCTGTGCTGCTGATAACAGCAATGGAGAGAATAACAGTGGGAAAGATGAAGGAAGAAAAAGTTGGGGAAGGAGAAAAGTCTTCAAAAACACAAAAAGATAAGAAAAAACTCCAAGAGGAAAGAAGATGAGAATATGGCAGTGGACAGATAAAAAATAATGAAAGCTGCAGTGCACACAAAATGGCAAGCAGACGATCGCAAATGTATTGAACTACCTGCTCTGACTGGCAACACTCTGCCTAAATGTATTCAACAAAAAAGAAAACAGCAAGAAAAGAACAAAGAGAAGCATATTTGTCATTTTGTTTCTGCCATGATCTTCTGCAAGAGGCAAGACTCTGCAACTGCAGCACTGTGTGCTTGTGCTGCCACTACTGCTGCACATCAGTGGGGACAGGCCTGTGTGTTTGTGTGTCTCAGAGGGACAAATGTATGTGGTTCCTGTCTCAGCCTCTCAATCTCTTTTCCTCTGTCACTTCATTCTTTGCAGATGAAGGCTGTTGTGCTGATGCACCATCCCTTCAAGCCCCCCTTCATGTTTGTGTCTCCTCTTTAAAAGAACATGACAAATAAAATCCAGTGAGTCAGAATGCACATCTGCAAAACGTTTGGACCAAAAGTGCAAATGGAAAACATGTACTATATAAAAAAGGAGAAAACAGAAAGAAGAAAATTATACTTCTCGAAAAGGTACTTTTTGGAAGTAACACAGAACTTTACACCTTGACATTCAAATAACAGTATAATAGTGATGAAGCAAGGGTCAAAGCAATGTGATCTTTAGTCTTTCTTTATGGGTCCAGTTAAACAAACACATTATCCTGTATCCCTCACAATGCAGTTCAATTGCAAGTTTCCATTTCAGTCCAAGTCTGCTGCAGGCTTTTTGCTACATTATTTTACCCTCAAACTCAACTCAATGTGCCATCTTCCAAAACAAAGCAGGAATACACATGTTTTCACTGGCTGAGTAGCAGCTATCACTGCAAATAAATGAATTCAGGTTAGGGATTTTCTATCGCTAATATTTCTATAATACCACTATCAACAAAACAATCAAACCGACTGCACAGCAAGATAAATTAAAAGAAAAATTGTGTGAAGATATTTCTGAGTACAGTAAAACAAAACTTCCACTTCCACTCAACCGTGTGAAGATGAAACTTTGATTTAGAATTTTGTTAGCATGAAGTAGCCTTACGAAAGGAAGGAAAAAATAACTGCTTAATACTGAATTATTTCAATTTATAAGAATGAAAAACTTGTCATTACCACTTTAGATACAGTCGCACTCCCTCCTTCTCTCTGGCCCACGCACATCTATACACACGCACACGCACACGCACACACACACACACACACACTCACACACACACACACACACGCACAACTGCAATGAGAGACAGACAGGAAGTTTGGGTGGAATTCCCAAGCGGACATTTCTCACGTTCCTGCTGTGATTGGAAACACACTTCAGTAAAATGGCGGCAGGACATAATTTCCAGGTGAGGAGAGAAAGGCTGTAACCTCTTCCCCTCTACCTCAAACTCCCCCCACCACAGCACAAACAATATCCTCCTTGATATTATCCATTTGCACACATACACACGCATATACCCAACACCTGTTGTCACCTGGGGGAGCTTGGTCTTCAGCTAGTTAGCATCAATACACAATGGCTGCCTCTGTAGCTTGGTGGGAGCAGGTGAGCAGATAGTATCTACTTAAATGTGCGTACACACACACACACACACACACACACACACAGACATATATATGCAAGCACACAGACAATGAGGAAGAGACACACACCTGCTAAGGAAATGAGACTGTAACAGGCCTCCACCTGCACAGCCCTGAGGTGATGCTGAGAAAAACAAAGGAAAAAAGCAATGAAGATTTTAAAGAAAAAGAATCAACAGTGAGTTCTTGTCTTCCAGCTAAAGCAAACAATAATAAATGTTTTAAGTGTGCAGGCATCAATATCTCTAAATCTAAAAATTAAAAATCAGATAATGGTTTAACTGTGAAAGAAGACATTTCGTTGTTGGGAATACACTTGTCGGTGCTATTTAAAAAGTATGTAATTGCAGTTGCCCGGTTGAAAAATTTACGTTCCATTAGAATGTTTCTTTTAAGCAGGGATTGCATGGTTGAAGTTTTGTAATTAACTAGTAAGCAAAGTTAGCATGTAACTAGCTGCTGTTACCATTGGTTCTTGGCCAGAAGCTAGGATTAGCTGTGGTTAGTCTAGTTGTGCTTTTATTGTTTTTTTTAATGGAAGTCTGTGCTTATCTGTTAAATACAAACTCCAGAAGTCCATCAGATGTTTTCGGATTTTGATTAAAAAATTGTTGCCCATCAATATATTCAAAAGGATTATATTTCCAGAGAGTATGTATACGACTCTCTTTTTCTTCAAACACATGAGCGAATCACAGGTTCATAATTTGGAGCTTGTCATCCTATCAAAAGCACTATGAAGAGATTCATTATTTTACAGTAATTCAGGACACACTGGAGTGAATGTGTGTGTGTGATGTAGAAACTGTCTGAGCATCTGTGACAGGAGTCAGATGCTGAGAGAGCCTGATATATATGCTGTTGAGTGCATTCTCCCATTCTGTCCTGTATTCATTTTTTTACAGCACTTGCCAGCAAGGCTCCTTCTTGTAATTATCCCCGTGTATGAAAGCATTCTTGTGTGTGCGCCTGACCACATCAGATGTGATGAGATGCATTAGGCATTTCTGATGCTTAGGTGTAAAAAATCCCATTAGAGTGAATGGGATGACAAATCGATACCTTACGGGATCTAGAATGATGGTGTGTGTGTGTGTGTGTGTGTGTGTGTGTGTGTGTGTGCACGTTTGATTATGTGAGTGTAGAAGAGCTTTCACACCTCTCAGAGGTGGATTAGTGTGCGACAGCATGGAGACACTGCCAGGGAAGGTTAGTGTCAGAGACAGAGAGAGGAAGAGGAAAGAGTACAGGGAGAGAGTTGGAAAGAGTGGAACAGAAACAGGAACAGATGGAAAGAGCAAAAAGGAAGATGTGTCACTCCTGACAACAATGTGCTCCAGTTATTTAGGAAAGAGTTGTTGTGAAAGAATAAAAATAGAAAGAAGAGGGTGATGGAACTTCTTGACAGCAATCATTCAATTAACCTGAGTTCTGACAATCAGACAGGTGCAGGTCTGATTTGAGCTTCTTTTTTGGTTTATTACCATGCCTTCAGCATTTAGAGCTCAAGCGCACAATTGTTCAATTACAACTAAAGAGCACAGCTATGCTAGACAAGGTCAGTTAACTCCATTAAATGAAGGGAATGATAATACTTCTGTGACAGCAGAAGGAATTTCCAAAACCTAATCTTAACCCCCCCAATATGTTACGCTAGCCCTGTTAGCCACATATGTGCATAAGAGAGACAATATAGACGTAGAATTAATATCAACTCATGCACTTGAGTTTTTGGCCCTTGCTCTGCTTGTAAGATCCATTTATAAAGCCAAAAATAACTCCACCTGTTTGTTAAGTTGTACCATTATTTTCCATTTTCTTATACAAACAAATAAATATATACTACATGTTTGCTTGGTGGTAAAGAAGTAAAGAATAATCAGTTACTTCCTATCCTGGTATCACTTAAATGAGAAGGAGAATTTCTACATGAATATATAGCTAACTTTTGTGTGTTAAGACTAACTTTTACATACAAGTCTACAGAAGTCAGTGTAATGCCTGCAAGTATACTCTGAGTAATGTTTGCATGAGGTTAGTGTATGGCTTCTCCTTCACATCTTGAGAGTCATGGGGGGCATAGCAGACGGAGAAATGAGCAGCCTGGCAGTGTTCCTACTACAGATTGAGGTCACGAGAATGAAAAGGTGGCACCAAAGACACCCCCCACCCCACAACCCTCACACTGGGACACGCCACTGCTCTGTAATAAGTAAGTGTGCTTAACATGTGTCTGCAGGACTGTGTTCACACAGAAGATGAACGTGAAAAAACCAATATGTTCCTGTGTCGCAGCAGCTGGTGTATGCATAAACACACACAACATATACATCAGCATTTTGCTTTGCTTTTGATGACAAGTACAAATATTCCTCTACAAAATCCTAATCCCTATAGATAATTAGAAACTAAAAAGGCATGATTAGACACACCGAAACTATTTCTCTCACTTTTCACCAAATACACACACACTTCATTGGGTAGGCGGTAGGAGGAACACGTGGCAGATGCCCGACACATTGGTGTCCGTTCAGTCACTATAAAGAGCAGCTGCTCAGTCTTCACTACCCTCTGGCACTTTGCACACACACACACACACACACACAGAGTCACATGGATGCACAAGCACACATGAATTTGCTGTATAGCACTAATGCTGGAGGGCATTCCATCTCTCATAGATTAAAAGTGCAGCAACACAATAACACACACACACTCAGAATAAGAGATAAGAGCAGCACAAAAACCTGATCGGCACTAACCCATAACAATTCATGTCACACCCTGATCTCTCTCAGTCACACAGACACTCTCACCATAAATCGTCACATGTGGCTAAACCATTCCCAACCTTTAGTCCCCAAAGCCTCTCAGATGGAAAATGAAATCTCAGAGACAGACCGGAGATACAAAATGGAAAAAGGGGGTGGGCAGGAAATAAGAAGACGAAACCTTTACGATGATTTTGGCAAGTAAAGTGTTTGTCTTCTTTTTGACTTCTTTACAACTAGAGCTGATAATGATCTAAAGCACAAAAAAAGATCAGTTTGTTGAAAAAAACATTGCACATTACACAGCTAAAGTTTTTACATTACTTTAATACTGCTGAATGGATAAAAAAAGCATTTACAAAATTTTCATTCACTGTAAATATGAATAGGCTCAAATGAAAAGCTAATATGAAATCTGGACTGATGACACAACCGATTCAAATTAGTGAGATCTCTCTGAAGTCACCAAAACAGTTTTTACATATGATGGCACAGATGTTTCCAATATGTTTCCCGTACTTTCTGGAACGTGGATGTCAGTAGCAGATCCTTTGGCTCCAATTCAAGTGATACGAAGGTTTGTTGTTTTTTGCTAGGAGAGATTATCAAGATGTTCAAAATAGAAAGCCTTTCAAATTTGTCATGAACCAATTCACTTGAATAAAAAAAAATATTTGACATGGCGACCTTTACTTTAAATAATTAAAGTTTGCACATTAATATCCTTAAAGAATTCCAAGACTAAGAGTTAAACCTTATTCACCTTATTCATACCACTCGTCTTTATTTGGCTTACTTTCCTTTCAGATTATCTCGCGTATAATTTTTCTTATTTTTTTGGTCCTTTTTCTGATAACAGCTCAGTGTTTCCCTTAATCTGATTTCTGGTGATGACATAAACAAAAAGGATCAGTGATGACCGACAGTTGTGGCCTGTCACCAGCCAATGGGTCACCCAACGCACCCTGAGGCGATGGACGGGATGGGTGAAAGGCCAGAGTGCCAACAAGGTGACAAAGGTACCTATTGATGAAAATAAAATCTGGAGATGAGGGCTGGGAAGGACTGTGTTTGTCACTGTGTGTGAGCTTTGGAGGGGGGTTGCGGGGAAATGAGATGCATTTGTTTTTAAGGAGGAGATCGAATGGCAAGGCATCATTCTGGCCTACAAGCTCACCGTTTTCAGAGCGACTGCTGTAGCACAAAAATACAAGGGCCCTTTATGAGGCTAGAAGGTAATTGTGGGGTATAGGTTACTGGGGTATGTGTGTGTCAGAAAAAGGAAAAAGAGAAGAATACCACTGCACAGGTGCCTGGTCTTTTGAATGGCTGCTCAGGTATGAAGGAAAGAAGAGAAGAGGGAGTGAATGATGGAAAAATTAAGTGCAAGTGTGTGTATGTGTGTGTGTGTGTGTCTGTCAGGGAGCTGCAAAAACCTTTTACGTGTATCTTTTTAAATTGGTCATTCATAGTTGTAACTCTCTTTCAACTGTTGCCTCTGGAAGAAAGAAACACAGGGGAAAGCCCCTTCTCACTTTAGGGTGGTGCTGATGTTGGTAAGGAGGTGGTGAGTCACCAGGACCAGAGTTCACTTTGTTGGTGATGCTAACAGGTGCATACAAGAATGCAGGCACTGACATTATACAATGTTTTAGATTATTGACTTCTAATTTTGCACATATTAAAATTCTACAGACCACATGACAAGCATGAGTTGTCATATAGGTTTGTAAAACTGATGATCTAACCAAAATTTATATGCAGACTCAAATCTGGGTAGAAAGGGCAAGAACCATTTTCACTTATTTTCATTTGTGTAGCTAGAGGTGATATCACCTCAGCCACATAAGGGTCTATTGGATAAAGATGCAAACCTGTTACATATGAGAAAAGGTTGACTGAAATAGAGAGAATTCAGCGTAAATTCAGCTACAAACGGATGTTTTTCCTTTGTTGACACAAAAACATTTTGAACTTAAAGATGATTAAACAAAGTGAATAAAATAAAAAGAAAGTATGACTTTGTTAAGTGGTACTGAGCACTTCAGTAATTGCAGATGACACAGAGAATGAAACTCCCTGACAGATGACATGTGGGATATAGCTCAGAATAATGCTGGATCATTTCATCAACTTTTTTCAAACAAACAATACTTTTTTTGAAGCGGCTGCCTCAACACAAGGGCACCTTCATCTGTCTACAAGGGTCCATGGACATCTTTTCTTTTTCTTGTTGCTCTGCCAGCACGAGTTCCTCTTTCATGCCACCACAAACTTGGCAATTTCTGTGCCTAAATTAAGTATGAATGTAATACCATGCTTATCTTCACAGTCCCATGTAGTTCTCACAGAAACTTTGACTTGGTCTTCAACGTGGCGACAGCTATAATGCATCAAGCCTCAGTGGGCTTACCACAACTGACTGGAAACCTCTTAACTAACAATGGTAACAATAGCCATCAACAAAGACACAATTATTATCATCTCTCCTTGATAACTATCCATTTTCTCAAAACTTTAGACAGAATCCTGAATAAACAGGAGTAATGAACAATACAAGTGGAGCAACATTTAAGTACGACATTTGTCTTTTATGTGAATCTGACACCCAGAGTGCCCACATTTGCACACACTCATACACATAGTTGTAGTAACTGAGCTGTGATAATGCAGGGTAAATGTGGCTAATGGCTGATAGCTGCTGATCCCACACTGATTAACTCAATGCTTTACAGGATGTTGCTAATGGACTGACACACACACAAGACCGATTCCTCAAGGATGAACATTCAGCATAAACATACTTGTCAGTACATATGGAAGTGACATACAGAAAACACATTAGGTATGAAGTGATACTACTTTTAGTCGAGCCATTTTGATTAAAGCATTTGAAATGAAATTTTCTATCTATATGACCTGTCAAAATGGTACTGTTGTCAGTAGAAGTGTGCCATTTTGAATCTTTATTGTGTTACTACTAGTCATAAATGCTCACTTGCATGTCAATTCAATCACGACACACACATACACAACCAGTGCCAAAGTCCAGGGGCTTTCTGAAGTGTCTTCAGTGTTCTGTGATAAGCTTGCTGCATCTCATCCTGCCTCCTCTGCTCTGATGCCAGCTAACCTGCTATCACTGATTCATCATCACAGATAAATCACACACACACATATGCAAACGGGAACAAAGAGTGAGAAGAAGATTTCGTCACAAAGAATGGGAACTGCGTACACACCAAAAATGACAACAGCATAAACAAGAAAAGGCTGATGCTACAGACAGGGGTAGGCTACTGTTCTTTCCTGTTTTGGAGCTGGGTGGCTTTCCTTCCAGAGTCAAAACACAACTACAGGAGGTGTGGGGGGGTTACATACACAGGCACACACGTGTAAGATTAAATACTCTTTCAGTCTTGCTTTGTTATCTCTCTTTCAGGTCTGTCTCCTTTTCTTTCTTTCTTGATATGACCAGCTGGGCTACAGAATGTCACTGTGTAGTCTAGCTTTGATTGAAGCTGCCTCTATACACACGCAGACACATAAACACACACTCCACAGCAAGGCTTAGGGTGCAGATAGGAGGTATTGATAACAGCTATGCATTGATCCGGTGCATTGTAGCTAGTGCAAAGCAACACAGTAACACTGATGCAGTGCTCATCTGTCCGTTTCGTAAAGATTGGTATGCCGAGTCAAGAAGTCTCGACTGGAAGCACTGTACAACATACTCTCTGTGAGTGAGAGGGTGCGTGTGTGTCCCATGCAGACGGCGTCCCGTCACCTCGAAGAAGGCAGAGATAAGCAGAGTGTATGGGCTGAGATAAGATGGGAGCAGACACTGGGGAGACTGACTAACTGTAAGTGAGTCACTGTTGGGAGAGATGCAGTTTTATGGACTCAGCATGGCTGAGGACTCTGAAAGAAATCTCTTTAGTGTAATAGAGTTTGCCACCAAATGTGCACAACATACAGCACAGAAGCACATAGACTTTTCAGATATTGCTCACCTGGACTGTATTGTTTTGTAAAGGCTTCTTTGTATGTAGAGCCTATGATGGAAATACTAATGATTGTATGCACAGTTTGAAATATAAAACCTTTGATGTTGTAGATATTATATGAGTTAATCAAATGCTTAAAATAAGACTTAAACATAAAAAGGTCTGTGCAGTATGTCTGAAGTCAATTAATCGCTTTTTTTAAAAATATGTTTTTGCATGCAAGTTATTCATATTCATATGAAATGCAGTACTGTTTTATTCTCCACATGACATGATTATGTCATTTTAATGAGGCTCCACCAAATTAACAAAAAAAAAAGTAGCCATCATCTTTCAAAATGTACGATGGTTTAAATCTAATTGGTGACAGCCAATCTTAGAAATCTTAGTCTTAGAAATGTTTTATTCTGAATTCAACAACCTGGGGTCAGTTCTCACCTTATACTGTGTTATTCTTTACATGACTGAAATGTTTGCTTTATCACAATATGAGACTCATAAGGATTACAAGTTTATTAAATACACCATCAATGCATATTGGTAATGTGCCACACATAGGCATACTCTTTAGGGTGTGAGACGAAAGTGATGTGTGTGTGATAAGAGGCGGCGCCATGGCAGTGGCAGGACGCAACACACAACCCCCCCTTCGCACATGCACACACACTGATAAGCATCACCTTCATCCCTCGGCCTGCCTCTGTCCTTTTGTCTCTCTTTGCTCTAAACCAGAGAGTGAAGAAATTGAAAACACAGATGGCACTGGCTGGAGACAGAAAAACCACAGATATGGCGCTTGGTAGATGGAAGAAGACAGATGAAGGTGGAAGAGAAACAACAGTGTAGGCCAGGAAGAGACAAAAGAAGAAATAAAATACATTATCAGATGTGGACAGCTATTTGCGACACACCTATTTCTGAAATTTCTTTGACACCTGAGTGAAGAGTGAGCAGTGGCTATGTGTTAGTATGACGCCAGATCAGATGAGTGAAGCCTCTGTCACAAGACAGCAGATAATGCCAGATGCCAAAGTCGCTCCTCTATCTCCTTTATCAAACACAAGGCAACAGGATATAATGTCACGCAATAAGTGATGATTCTCTCACCCGCAGTGGCAGTTAGATACCAGGATTACTGTGCACACAAGCATGCATATGCACACGCGTGCATAAACATGTTTTCAACTTAAAAGCATTATAGTTTGAAGGTAAGAGACATATTTGCTAGGGGAAATCCTCTTGTGAGTGTGATTGGATCAGGCAAACATTATAACCAGATTTAAAAAGCCATATTATTGAAGTCAGCTGGAACCAAATCAGTTCTGTCAAATGGATGATAGACTCTGTGGGTCTTTTCAGACAATCATAATCTAACAAAATATAACATCAGGAAAGAAAACAGAGGAAATTCAAGATAACATTCAAAAGTCCTGGAAGTAAAATCATCTTTTTTTCCTAAAAGTCAGTCTTTTCGTTTAGCTTTCTATTTAGTGACATGTTTGTCAATCGAAAATCCGTCACACAGGAAAACAAAAAGCCAACCTACGACTAGTAGCTGGCGAAATAAACACTTGAATCCCTACTTCTGCGACATCATAGCTTGTGATGATTCATAATGTTGAGGATAAATGCAAGAACTGGGGAGCACAATGACAGCATCGCTAAAGAGTCAGGCAGCCTCAGCTGATCCAATCAATGGGTCAGACGGGAATAAAATAAAACACAACGAAGTAATTCCATTACACCACAACTGACTTAACTGAAGCAGGTGGAGGAGAATGAACTACATTCAGATAAAACAGGAGAATACCAAGGAGTAAATGTTTGTGGCAGAGCAGAAGTGGTGGTATTTAACAGCGTAAAAACATAAAGCATCCTACCTGATCCGGTATCCATGATGTTGGACTGTCCTCGGCGATCAGCCACCAATCGGGATGAGCCAGGCATGCTAACTGGCTCTGAACGTACCGGCTGGATTCTGCACACACATACATTAAGTGTCAACTATTACTTGCAAAATACAATACGCCCTGAGTGCCACCTTAAACTCTCTCACTGGATCTATATTCATGCATTCATTGAGAAGGATAATAGTCCTTCAATTTGAGATCATGATGTCATGTCTTGTTTTCACACATATTGCAATGTTCACCCTTAATACTCTGCCCATACGATCAAGTAGTACCTGCTTGCTTGTGGTTTTGCCCTGCTCTTGCTCAAAAGAGCCTCTTTGCTCTTTGTGCAACTTCATCCAGACTTCTGTTTTCTTGGTTTTGTAATATATCGATCCAAAGAATTCAGAAAGGGAGACTTCCTTCTTTCTTTAGTGATAAAGCGTAATGTTGCTTGTATAGGGGAATAACTGTAGTGGTAAATTATAGTGGCCAGCTCCTGATTTGTATTAAAATCTAAGATTAGGTTAATTAAGCTGAAGGTCCCATGCGGTCCAATGCACGTCCCGAGTTTTGTTCTTTAGTGCCATATATTCAATAGTTTTAAAATACCTTAGGCTGTGCAGGTCCAGGTCATCTGTGTCAAAGTCCAAGAGGGGCTGTTGCACATCAGTAGGGCCCTGGGACTGAAGCACTGAGGACGATGAGGAGATGACTGTGGTCTGGCCTGATGGATGAGTGGTTTTGAACTGAAACTGAGGGCCCATCCACAGGCGCCGGTGGGGCCCTGTATGGGTTACAATCTCCACCTGAGAATGTTAGTGAAAAGGATTATCAGCACCTTCAATATGCGTCACAGTATTTAGATACAAAAGCATTTTTGATCTAAATGATTTACTTCCATTCAAGAATGCACTGTGTCAAGCTGGCTGCAAGTTGCAGTAGTTCCCCAAGTTTTGTGAGTATTTTACATTTTTTGTGATTTATACAAAAAGGGCCAGCAGCAGTAAGGGTTTATAATAAAATCTTGTAATAACTGCATGAAAATAAATATGAAAATCACTGTAACAACATAATTTTCCTTTGGGATAAATAAAGTATTTTCAATTAATTTAATGTCATAAGAGTATATAACTAATATCAGAATTTACAATGACACTGTTGACATGATTGACATGTTTAGCAGGAAATGTTTACCTTGTTGATCTTCTCATCTTAACATGTTGGTATGTTGCCAGTTGCTAGTTATGATAAAGTAGAGCCCAGGCTAATAGGAATATCAGTAGTTTTAGAAGGTGTTATCATACATCAAAGTCCCCCATTATGCAGGTGCTTAAAGACAACGTTTGTCACTTTAACGTGTGACTATAGCAATATTTCCAGTTGGCAGAAAAGTTAAACAGGACTGAGTTTGGCATGTATTCGTTCATACACTAACATTTTGGATACACTCAAATGATGGACTGATGCTGGCACTTGACATTATTACTACCATCTCCATCATCAATATTATTCTTATTCTTATTATTGTTACTAGAAATCATTACTAAAATCTTAAAGGTGACACACATGCTGTATTTATTTTCTGTACTTCCAATATCCATCCAGCCAATGGATATTGGAAGTACTTTTTTGGTAGATTTCACATAGAACCAGAGTTGTCAATATTTTGTTGGTGATGCTAAAAGAAAATTTAGGCAATCAGAAAAGCTAATGGACACCATAAATGTTGGAAAATGTTTCCACTGCAGTGATTTACAAGAATAAATACTAAAAATGCACTCCATCTCTCTTTAAATCTACCTGAACTCTTGAACTAATCAGTCAGTTTGTGAAAAAAAAAGATCTTCAGCGTAGCAATACTCATCCCAAGTATTAAGATTTTAGTTACATGACATCCAAAAAAAAGTCAACTGACAATGATATTAGAATATGTTAAGAGTGCTGGTAGTAAAATAGAAAGCCTTCCCAAAAGGTTTACAAAAGTACAACACTAGTAATATCACATGTTTAGGCTGAGGTGAAGCCTACTGGGAGATGAAGATGACACTGGTATGGCAGGCAGTCCATGGGTGCCTACACTGAGTGGCATTAATGTGAAAGATGGGAGAAAGCCTCAAAATGAGTAACTAAAAAAAAACATTGAACTGCTGCCTCTTCCATTCTCCATCTTCTCGTGCCTTAAAATGTTATAACCTTATCTTCCTTAGACTTCCACTTTCCACTGCTCTCCCACACTAACTTTGACTTTTCAACTCCCTGAAGAACTTAACATCCCTCTTGGCATCTCACTGTTCAGTTTTCATTATCTTTACTTCATACTGATCTGTCCCTCACATCATACCAGCACTCAGCTCGTCTTGCCCCACTGTGGCTGCCAGGTGCCAGCATCTCAAACACTCTTAATTGTAAATTTGTTTCAGCTTGGGAGGGACTCCTTACACGGGTGAAAATGGTCTTAAACTAAATATTACAATGCAAGTCTCAGCCAAAATGAAATGCAACAAATAAAAAAGTTAAATATACAAAAATAACTTAGAGTTGACCTTCTTGTTTAAATTCGCCTTGGGGTGATATACAGTCAAGCGAAAACTAAAGTAAAATTCAGTTCTCTTTCATTTCTAAGCTCTTATGTATAAGGACAAAATAAAAATCATTTGCTCAATAAGAACTCTTAAAATTAGCTAAATACAACTTAAGAATAAGAAGAATAAAAACGCATGAAAGATTACACTATTTGTTTAACAAACACTAAGCGAAAAATAAAGTCCACCCTTACTGCTTCCAAAGGAATTAAGACGAGAAGTAGCAGCCCAGTGCTGCAAATCTGCTAATCACTTTATGAAGCGATCATCAGCAAGCGTGGCCAGCTCTATAAAAGCGAAGCTTTTGGTACTTTAATGTTCCTTTGGGAAGGGTCATTCAGTCCCAGCAACTTTACACTCAGGTCAAACTGCTTCAATGCACTGGAAAAGCTGAAAATGATTTTTGTTCGTTTGCACCTTTGTTTTATTCACTAGATATCTTATACTGTGAAGTGCCATCCAATCAACTTTGTTTCATTTAGCTCAGTCCAAGCTAGGGACGTAACGGTTACGGGTATTACAGTAAAGCGCGGTGAAATTTAACGCAATAAAGATTACCGTTAATGTTTAAATTAATCTCATTATCGCGTGGATTGCCCACTGAGCGGAGCAGACACAATGTAAGGCGGCGTAAAATAAAGTAAATATGTTCATTAATGTTACGAAGAACATACGATGATATTTATAATATGGAGTTAAAAATGTGAAATGATATTGACAGCGAGTTATGCTGTCTGTACTTAAAATAATAAAATAAAACGCTGTGTTGATTTAATTCACTGTTCACTGTCTTGGCCCAACACACACACACAATAACATACACTCATTTTCTCACACAGACCCTCCTCTCACTCACACACACACTTCTTATGTATGAACAAAATATGCAAACAAATTTTGTTTACAAATGACAAAATAAATTCTGCCAGTTGTTTGCCCCTTAATATATAAAAGCTTCATTTTGATCAAATTTTGGCATCAAATGTTTTAGTATGATAAGAAAATCATAAGATTTCATGAAATTATTTCAATGTATGTGTTTATTGGACATTTGTATAGCAATTAAGAATACCGCGATAATATTGTTAACCGTGATAATTTGGTCACTATAATCGAGATATCAAATTTTTTATCAAATCGTTACATCCTCTGGATTCCGCTGTCCTCGTTCATTGAATCAATAAATAGTATTGATCCTGTGTCCACACAGTATAATCTGTTCTTTCTATTCTTAAGATTTGGCTCATTGTTTATCTTTTTTCCCTTTTATTTGTATAGAATACCGTGCTCATCCACCACTGCTGTTGGTCGTTAAAGACTTTCTATCTAGCAAAGGTCACCAGTGTTTTTGTTTTTTTCATCCTCCTCTCAGGGTGCACCGAAATTTAAATTCAGTCACTCCTAATGTTCATGCCATCCCTCTGATGGATTTGTTTGGCTTTTTGCAGCCAAAGGATTGCCCGTTTCGCCTTTGATGGCATGTTGTGGATGCCATCAACTTTCAGGCATTTTAGTTGGTTTTGGAAAAGTTTTGAAAAAGAAAATAAATGAAATAATGAAAGAACATTTGCGCCTTTTAATAAAAAGACATCTGAGTAAATTGTCCAATTAGAAGAGTAGAGCATTGGTTGTTAAATCCAATATTTAAAGGAAAACCTGTAAGCTAAAGTAGAGAACGTGCATTTTCTTTCTATTTATAAGATTTAGCTTGAATATATTTTTGCAAAGCACTGAAATTGTCAGTGTTCAAACATATATGTATTGCCTTATATGCATGTACACTTTTAATTATATGTAGGCTATCACAGCTGTGAAAATTAGGCCACAGAAGGAGACAGCATGATTGTCACTTAACATGTGTGCATGTTTGCCAGTTAACACCATCGATGTCACGCCTAACTGCAGAGCCAAACAGCTGCCACTGTGCTTTCTCAGCAGCAGAATGGAGGGCCCAGATGTTCTCATCCGGTGTAACATCAGTCCCTCCACTTCCAGACTTGTTGGACAGAGCAAGAGACAAATTACAACAAAGTTGCCCTTATTGCCCAAAACTTGATCTAGACAGGAAACCAAATTAGGTCAGGCCAAGACAAAAATAATTTAGCTACATCCTGAAACATACAACTGCTAAATTAAAGTAGTTTATTAAAACACACACAGAGATGAAGACTTGGGATGCTTCAAACTATCACATCTAAAGGCAAAAGTTATTCATTTATTTATTCTTTTATATGTTATCTATTCCAGCAGTCATCTTTGGCTTGTTCTAACTTCTTCTCTTAATGCTTGTGAGAGCCATTTTTTCAAGTTCTACTTTCACACTTTTGCACATGATGCCAATCAGTGCATACAAACACAAATACATTATGTGGCCCAGATCTCCTTAGCTTTAACCATCACAAAGATAGCTCCAGATGAAAAGCACTTGCACAATATGTAGTAAGGCTACATTATCGACTGCAAAAATTCTTAGTTGTATTTGTTTAACAATTCATCAACTGCTCTAATAAACTGTGCCTCCAGTCACATTGGACCTAACGGATGGTATGCGAGGACCTGTGGTGGACTCCACTGACAGCCAGTTTAAGAGCAACTGAGAATAAAAGGCAGAGAAAAGGCACAGCATGGCACAGATCTGAAGCGGTCACAAACCTCACATTTCATTCGGGGATGGACAATCAATCCAAAATGCAAAACAAAAGCAGAAATGGCCACTGGTAATCTAATGAAGACAGCTGACATGAAAGAATGAAATTCAGGGAGTAGTGCTTAGCCTCAGTTTCTACACATTCTCTGGAAGGACCAGAAAAGGAACAAGTTGCCCTGTATAACTGATCTGGACACAAATGTTTCATGTTGGTTTGCTCTGTTTATCCTTAATTCAGAGAGTTTAAAAGGTTCTACAAAAGGCACTTACAAATCACCTCAGGTACTGGCAAAGTTATAAAAATGTGTACAGGTACATTTCATGCCACTGACGAATGCATCACTACAACTACTTTGACAGTGAGTTGCAGAAATACAGGTTAGTGCAATGGATAGTTTTGCTCCTGGCAAACGATCATGGCAGATATGAACCAGAACCTCTGCAAGCTAAGTGGGTTGCATTTTAGCCAATCAATTATGCATGCACTGGAATTATTGATGCTGCAAATGTAGTGGGTTACCTGCCGACACTAGAGATGAGTGCTATGAGGGTTAACCAAGCTGAAAAAACCAGGGTGAGTGTACTGGATCTGTCATGCCTTCAGGAAATACAATGAACCTAGTAGTACAATTTTGGATTGCATTTGTAATCAGATAGGAGACAAAGTAATACAAGAGTTAAAAGATAGAAGAAGAAGATGTGCATGAAAACAATTCACCAAATATGCCAAATGAAAATAAAATGAACAATGGATTTTTTTTTACTTTTTGAAGGGCATTCATTACACTTTGGATAGAAAAATGGCCAGAATTGCTCTGTCAATCCTAACTTTCAAACAATCTTAAAAACATAACGATAAAATAGGTCACTGTTCAGATGTGATACTGCCATCAAAATGCAAATGAGCTACTTTAATTTCATGGAAGCATGTAACAATAAAATAAAGTAGCTATAGCATATGACTAAAGAAATAGTAGCTCTAATGTTCACCCTGCTTACATGGACAACCATTTAGTTACAGTAATGCATCACTGATCAACCTGATGAAATTTTGCTCAAAATTCACCTTCCAAATTCTTTGATCTTCACTAACTGTTAAAACAGAAGGATAATTAGTAGCAACTTGAACTACCGTAAGTAAGTGCTGAGAACACTTTAATGTGCTGTTTAGAAGGTGCAGCAGGTCCCAGTAAAAGCCTGGTTTATCAACACTGAAACAGAAAACCGCCCTTTAGCAGGGTTCACAATTACCTGAGGATTTTTCACTTGCATTGCTTTAAGTAAAAAATAAACAGCATATCCCTCAGTGGTATGAGAGCAGGGCATGTTGACATTTTTCTCACTGCGTACTCTCTATCAGTGCTCATGAGTCACTTTGAATTACTATAGGCTCGATTCATCACGGAAACAACATCCCTTGATCCCTTTGGACATTTAATGTTGGCACTCAAGTTAACTATGTGAATATCAGCTATTGTGAAATGACTTCCTCAACAACTGGTTGGGTGGTTTTGTCTCTTTATTAATGCACCAAGTAGCTCGATGTCAAAAATCAAACTATGAAGAATTTTGTCTTACTTCAGTGAGACAGGGCCCTGAATTGCTTGTCCAAAGCAACGTTGTAAGCTGACACCAGAAGAACCAGCCCATTGATTAACATTGGAAAATGCCTGCATGTCTTAAGGACAGAACACACTGGCGCCACACAACGTGCGTCAAAACAGACGCAACAATTATTTTCAATCATATACTTGTCAAGTCCACATCTGGAGTACTGTACATTCTTTTCTTTTAAGTCAGAGATTTTACCTGAGAGAGCCACTCCTCATCGTCTTGGCCACTATGGTCCGACGCCAGGCTGTCTGATGACTCATGACGCGTGATTGGCCCTGGACTTCCTGGTGGCATCGCTGAGGGAAGAGAAAAAAATATGTAAAACAAATGATAGATAAAGCTGAAGATATCGTGTTTTACACAAGAATTATTTTCATATTTGGAAGCTAACAATAGGCAATATTTCCTGCTGTTTTTCAAGGTTTTTGTAGTTTCAAAGCCAAAAAAGTATCTTTGAATTTCACATACAAATGTACGAAAACAAAAAGAGGAGAAAACAGAGCAGCAGCCATTTACAGAAAGCTTTTTGTGAAGTATTATACGTTTAGTACTAGTGTACTGGTGTCATTAAAGCTTGACTCATAGGAGCATCCAATACCAAAACACTCCTGCTGAGTCGTTATTTTGAACACACTTTAATTTGATGGCAAACTACACAACAGCTAATATTCAGGAGCCCGCCTTTAGAAAGGATTAAAAAGGAGCTTGCTAGAATTTCTTTATTTCATTATCATCTATCTTTATCGTACATATCCTTAATGTATATATGCATGTATAATTTTTATACTATTTTTTTTAAAAATGCTGGAATCTTAATTTCCCTGAGGGAACCTCCCAAAGGGATCAATAAAGTTCAATCTAATCTAATCTAATCTAAAAAGATCAAAAACTGGTAAGAAAGTAAGGAGAAGAAAAAAATGAGATCCTATGTTTTTCTTTTTTCTCCGATGGGCATATGAGTGCGTGCAAATGCGTGTGAAAACCCAATGGTATAAAAAAGTGTGAGAAAAAAAACCGTGTGTGGTGCAGACAGAGAGAGAGAGAAAGTGACAGAGAGACTTAGAGACAGATGGGGCTCCTGCAGGCTTGAATAAGCAGGCGTGGAAAATGAGGCCTAATGTGTTGAATCAGTCCTCTCTCTGTCTCCCACCTCAGGGATGGGGTTTGTTTAACACAGCAATGGCTAATATACTTGTCAAGTCCACATCTGGAGTGCAGGAGGCACTCTTGTCTTTTTCCACACTCATATGCCAGGTGTTCAGACACCATTCATGAAGGTAGTCTGGTGTTTGACACCTCTGTAGCGAATGTCACATCGTCCCCCATCCACACATCACCCCAACATACTCACACATTTCCATTTCAATTATAAGGTCTGGCTGTTGCTTAAACTTGCTTCTAATTTTGTGAGTGCTATAGCAATAATTCAGAAAAGAATATGTCCAAAAGGGCTGAGCAAACAGTGCCATCTACACAGTTAAACTACTTTAACAAGAACCAAAGAAATAGATAAAACTGACCTGCAAACAGATAAAGGAAATAAGAAAAAACATAAACTCAGGAAATTCATTCAAAACTGAATGAAGGCATTCTAAGATAAAAAATAACATGAAGCAAGGAAGGAAAAAGAAACACAACAAACAATTATCCAGTATCTTTTTTGAAATTTTCTTTTCTTTTAGGGGAAAAAGTTTACGACCAACTTCTTGATTAGATTCTGAAATGAAATGCTCATCACAATACCCTTGATTACAAGTTCTTTGATAGTGTAAATACAGATTTGGATATATAAATGTACATAACATATCTAACATTCAACTTAGATTACATGTAAGAATGTAAGAGTATGATTTATTCCAGTTATCAGAAACACTGTATTTCTTATTAATGCAATAGTAAACTATTATGATGCCAAAAAATATATATTCAAGTACTTTGAAATGCATTAAAATGAACAATGGCAGACATGGTGCAATAATGCTGAATATAACACTGACAGACAGATTATTAGCCATACTTTACCAGGTGAAGTTTGATCTAGCTGCACATAATCAAATATTTCTACCATGAAATCTGCAGAATGTTTGACATGGCAAGCATCTTAAATAATTACTTGAATTCCATCATGATGAATATTATTTAAACAGCAGTTACGACTGCAGAAGGAATCTAATTTGTGAACATTGTTGAATCTTGTGAGTAGTTTGGTCATCCTCCACTCAGAAGGTCAGCTATTTTACCCAAGCTTTTCCACATGACTTCAACAAGTGGAAAAGCTTTTTGGCTTTTTTTATTTTCAAGTTTTGTTGTGTTTTTTAAACCACAAACTACATTCAGTTTATGCTCTCTGTAATTGAAGGCAGGTAGGAGAAAGAATTCAGCTACTTAAAAAGCAAAACTACGAGCATGGCAAGGACTTGCTTGTACAGTAAATGTGTTGTTGTTATTTGGGGGAACTGACCCTTTAATGACCTACAGATGCCACATGGAGGAAAGAGAGCAACAGCCAGAATGTGTGTGAGAGAAAGAAAGAGTGAGAGAGAGAGAGAGAGAGAGAGAGAAAGGGTCAGAGAAGGTTTCTCGTGTCCTTTTAAAATGGAAGAGAGAGAAACAAAGCCAGCGTTGTGTTACTTATTAAACAAAATCACGACTCCCTGATTTCCTCCTCCATGCCTCTCTCTCTCTCTCTCTCTCTCTCTCCTTGCTCTATGACCCTTGGGGCCAATAGCTATTCCCTAATTAATTATTGATGTTCTGAAGCATTTGGTGGACTGGCTGGATCAGGTTTCCAGTGGGTGGATAAGAGAGACTTTCAAAGGCTAGAATAGGAGCTAGGCTCCATTGTGGGAAGCTAGTGGTCATCCCTGTGGATCAAGCCAAAATACAACCTTCAGTGTGCTTGTGTGCGTTAGTGTGCATGTCACGAGCCAGCCTGACATCGGCAGCTGGAGTTATATATACGCCACCTGGCTCTCCGCTTCCATAATGTTTTTACTGGCTCTCAAAAGACAAGGCATTGAATTATTGCAATTTCAAACATATTATACCAAAACTCAAGACCACAAATTGAATGTTTGGCTACAGGTACAGTAAATGTGGTTGTGCTTTGTTATTAATGGATTTAGAGGCACACCAACAAATGAAGAAGGACTATGTTACAATCATTTCTCAATGAACAAAGTTTAATGGAAGAGCATCAATTTAGCAATAACAGTCTGAACAACAGCACTATATAATAATGTTTCTGAGATTGTATGGAAGTACGAGAGAATGTACAAAAAAAGTATCATCCACAATTACAGAATCAGGATATCATGTCTTTGTGGCTTCTAACATGTACTGTTATTTATTCAACTCTATCTCTCTGCAACTTAGTTTGCGGAAATTCATTTTAAAAAATGAAATAATTACTGAATCTAGCATAAGAAGAGGCTAAAAAAGTGCAATAACAACACAGGAAAACAAGGACAAAGATCATTGAGTTAATCCTTTGGCGTAACCCTTCAGGGATTTATCTATTTAGGTTGAAGGAAGGAAAAAAATCAAATCATTCACAGAGTCAATCATTTGATATTTTTGTACAGAAAAATGGCACATAAACAGCAGAGATTGATTGCTTGTGTACTGGAGCTCTGTTTAGTTTTTACTGATGATTTTGTCTCAAGCCTCTGCAGGTGCCCCATAATTGTAAAAGTGCAATTAAAATCGATAAGAGGCAACTCTTTCAAATGCACCCAAAGTACAGAGAAAACATAAAGACAAAAATTTCACATGTTCAACATCATCGTTATTTAGTAGTCATGACTCCCAAGTTATTGACTTATGATAGCTGAACTCGGAGACTAACTTCAAATGACATTGATAAAAGACCATTTCTATCCATATCTTGAAAGAAACTGCCTAGTTGCTTACATCCTTCCTGTTTCTGGTGAATGGATCATGTGCTTATGTTCCCGCATAAGCAGAAACAACCTCTTCTACACTGCCGATGAACAGAGATTTCTGTGACACTGTCTTTATTGACAGTGGAGAGGTGGTGTCTTGCTACGCCAAAGGCCAATAGTCAGTGGCCTGTTAGCCAGAGCAGTGAAGCAAGGAGTCAGAACAAGTACAAAGGCTGCCTAGGTATTGATGTAGCTCGACCTCCTGGGGACAGGGGGCCAGGGGCCGGACAGGCTGATCTCCAGGGATAGATAAGGAGCTAACAATCTGATGGATCTGGCTGCACAGTGAACAGAGGACAGCTGTTTTGTCTAAGTCATCTTAATTGTTTACCTTGATCTGTTTCACTAGTATTTTTTTAAGTTTAAAAGTGTTGATGTCTCTTTGCTCTTTCCAGTTTGAACAGCCCTACTTGGCTGCTACACAGAATTAGCTGGACTCCCTCCTAACTGTTCAACCTGTCTCTCTTCTCACTTTCCTCCTTTCAGTGCTACTCTGTCAGATAGGTGCTGGCATACTTACAGAATAGGATAGCTTAATCATTATATATCATTCAGGACGTATTTGACGGACAGTTCCTTCATTCAGCCAGCACTACACTTACCTCATCCTTTCTCTGTCTCTCTTTGATTACTGACCCAGTAATGGCGCCATGGTTTCTCTTTACCAAACGCCCGATGTTCCAAAGCCTTTACCGGCCCCTTTCTAAGAGCAATTAGATCTATTGACGAGGCAAATGTGCCTGGCCTGTCATAGGCCTCAAAGTCCCAAGAGAGCTGCCAAGCCAGCCAGGCAGTCAATCAGTCTCCACAATTAGCACAATATATGAAAGTTAGGGAGGGCACGGTCGGGGCCAAAATGTATAACCTCTGTGGCTGCCACTAGCACCAGGCTCGAAACTGCTTGCCAGAAGTGCTGGAGGAAATTATTAACTGGTTTGTTTGCTTACGAGCAACTTTGCAGTCAGGGGGAAAGGGAGCAGAAAATATGCTGTGGATGGTGAGATAAATATCTATATTTAAAAAAACAAATCATTGTAGATAAAAGAAAAAAAATCTTCAACATAGCAAACGAGGTAGGAAAGGTTTACATACATATTCATTAACTTATTCTGCTTTTAAGTAATTCTGATATCTTTGGACAGAGAAAAAGAAAAAGAGTGCCCAGGTAATAAGCACTTCTGAGGATACATACATAAATTCTATGATTCAACCTCAGCATTGGAGGATTCCCTGCCTTCATACTGCCAAATTGTTGTACAGCATATCTTCTATTTGTGAATATACTGTATAATGTGTGTCTCTCTCTTCCTTATCTCTCCAAAGATGTGCTGTCTCTCTCCACCCTCTACAGGGCTGAGTGCTGCCAGTAGCTGCTACAGATGGACAGGTGGAGATAGTGACCATGAAGTGGCGCCACCGCCGCCTTTTATCTTCCCATCCTGGAGGCTCCGGTCTGGCCTGACCCTGGCCCTTCCTTTCCCTTTCCTATTCCTTTCCTTGCAAACTGCATTTTTAATCAGTCTGGGTCATTCAATATAGAGCCACGATACCAGAGACCATTGCTTGTCAATCAAATGTCCGCACTATGTTTTGCACCAACTTTTTCTGAGACATGGTTAGACTCCACGACAATTAGCTTAAGGGGAAATACGTGGATACATTGACTCTTCCAGTACTTCCAATCCAAATGAAATCTTTCATCTTTTTTTCTGATTTGTCACTTGTTTTCTCTTGTGTTAATTGTCTGGCAATGTAATATGGTCTTAGACAGCACAATTTCATTAGCAAGTAAGAATTGTGTCTTTTCGGTTGCTTCAGTGTCTTCATCCGTATTTTTAGCAAGAGGCACTTGAACATGGAACTTACGTCTGGGCAGTAATTCATCCTAAGGTCAAATTGATTCTTTATCCAACATCACTTCTTGACTGTGCTGCCAAGCCCTGGAGGAAAGGGCTGGCAAGGGGCACAGAGAAACAGGATGTTGAGTCTCTCTCTGGGTGCAAAGCCCAGAAATAGAGGTGGCACAGAAGAGAAACTCTGCTGTTGGTATTGGTGTACAGGATGCTGACCCAAAGGGTAAATGGCAAGAGCACAAGAAGTGCATAGGGGGTTGAACAATTATGTTTCAAGCTTTTTGACCTTGCATTGCTTCACACTTGGTTGGTTAAAGGAATAAAAAGCCAATGTGGTGTTATCTGGCTATTGTTAATTGGATGCAAATGTTAATGCAATGCATCTTTCACATTATGCAGGCAGCTCCATTGCCCATGCTGGCAGAGAATGGTGGAATAAGCTGACGCTCGAGCCTGTCAGTCCAACGCGTTCTCATTGCTCTGACACTAGGAGAGACCATTAGCACTAATTTGAGAAAATATCCTACCAGTTAGACCTGAAGCACTGCAGAAGTCAATGGAGACGAGAAGAGAGATTACTGTAAACACTGCTACCACTTGGCCTGAAGCACCCACAAGAACTAATTTCACATTTTGTATGTTTATAATTATGGAATGAGCTCAAAACGCCATCCTATTCCATGGGGGTGGATTGATTCTATGTGTGGCCATCCGTGTGCACATGGCACTTTTACAAAATGGCCTCTGAGACAGCAACCTACAGTGCTCGCTACTCTGTACTTGTTATTGAATTAGAGGGAGTTTAGGGTGTCAGCTAATTGGTCTGAATGCAGCATCCCATAGCGTTATGCTGGCATGTCCTGAAGCAGGCAAGTATAGTGGTTGCCAAAGGCTGGAGCTCAAAACTGAAAAAGATATGATTTGAAATGGTAGAAATTGTACAAATTTAATTCTCCTAAGCCTCTGGATGCTGACTAGAAAGGCCCCTTATCAGCATGTGACACCAATAAGAGGTTGGCGACCTGCTTTCAACAAAGTCAGCATGGGAAGTTGGTAACGAAAAGGGGCCACCCCCTTGACTAATGATGCACACGGTACATAGAGAAAACATGCAGGTTTGTGTGAACCAAAACATACAGCAAAGTCCAGGCAATACTTCAATGATTCAACACTGCAGGGAATTCTTATTTAAACTCCCTTTTATTGATATTAATGTTTCATATAATTACAATAAATGGGGCAGCATGTATCAAGAACATCTTTGTGTTCTATTGTTTCTTTGTTCTCATCTTCAAGTTGTGCTTTTGCATGAGCATTGCTTTCTGTAATGTTTCGAGTGTTTTCCTAATCTTGATCATTTTGCTATTACCATAAGGAAATATATATATATATATATGTATATTTATATATATTATGGCATGCCGTTCAGGAAATTAATCTTTGAATATATGGAATGAAACTCTGAATATATTGAATGAAACTCTGAATATATTGAATGAATCTTGAATATATTGAATGAAACTTTGAATATATTGAATGAAACTCTGAATATATTGAATGAAACTTGACTGACGTCAGACTTCACGGAAGTGCCAGCGGCCATCTTGTCTAAGGTGTGGATAGTGTGGCGAAAAGCGATTGACAAGTCCGCTCGGAATTTTGAGGAATATTAAAGTATGAGGACATCATTAACACACAAAAATATAAGGACTAATTAAAACAAAGCCAGACCCGCATAGGTTCTAAGAGCCCAATCCAACACCCCACGTTTGTATAGTTTCCTTCTGTATCTGGATTGCAATGACTTGAAACGTGAAACAAATGCATTTTTTTTTCTTTTTGGTGAATTAGCCATGTATGCTTCCCAAATTTGTTGATTTACATGCTATTTGAACAAAGCTGTATGCTGCAAATACATTAGTTTGTGTACTTACCAGCAAGGAGACACTGATAGTACTGCACCAGATCTGAGGCCAAGACTAGGGGATGGTTGGAGTTGAAGGGTGGCTGTAACTCATTCCACTGTGGAGTCCTTGTCCAGGAAACAAAAAAAATCCATAAGACCGACAGTATTCAAGACACGTTGAAGCTATAGAGTTCAACACAATATTACCTGGCTAGAATCCAGCAGGCCCTTGGAGAGGTGCTGAGCTCCAAAGGTGTATCATCGCTAATCTTTTGTGCAGTGCTAATTGGCCGAGGCTCCAGGACATGCTCCACCAAGTTACCGTAGCAACTGATTATGTACAGTGAATCAACAACTGACTGCCGTGACTGATCTGTGAGGAGGATGAGAAACAATGCAATGATTCAAAAATAAAGAAACTGACAGGTAAAGGGCCAATCTTCGTTTTCAGTTAAAAGGAAGACTTCCTTTCATCTATTGTGCCAGGCTACTAGGTAAAAATGTAGAGAGCACCTGTGACCAGAACCTAACCTTTGTCTCTTTTCATGTTGGGGTTAGTGATGAACCAGGAGCGAGATGAGGCAAAGATGGCAGCCACACAGAACTCTCCTCCACTGGACTTGCTTGGGGAGATCTGAGGTGGCGGCTTAGCTTTGCTGTAGGAGAAGGAACAAAGTACAAAGTTTAGTCGTGTTAAAAAATCAAAACAAAGACAGAATGCTGTGTATGGAGTCCAAATGGTGCAACCTCTGGTGTTTGGTGTCCCTTAAACATGCCAAACTGAAATGACTTTTGATTGAATGGCATATGCACTGTAACCAAATGAGAAAACAGGATAAAGTCTTCAAACCAAAAGGTTATGGAAAAGTAGCTTTTTGCCAGATCTAAGAGCAAGTTTACAAAGTTAGACATTTGCTCCCTCTAACTAAGAAAGACTTCTGAATATCTGTCCTTCAGCCAATTTCATTCCCCCAACAGAACAAGTAGCTCCATTTGTAGAAGAGAGGACCAAACGTGTAGTTTTCTGTGATAGAATGTGATCATTTTGCCTTTAAAACAGAGACCTACTCATCAGTGTTTTCATGTATAAAGTAGATATTAATGTCAACTATCCATTTTCTATACCCACTTAATCCAGTAGGACTGGACCCTCTCAGAGCCATCAATGGGTGAGAGGCAGGTTACACCCTGGACAGGTCGCCAATAGATATTAATTCAATATTTCAATTAATTGGATCATTTCATGAAGGATGACACTCACTTTAACTATTAGATTCAGAAGAAGCAATAATTTTTAACAGTGTCATACAATACATCAAATTGCAGACAAGGAAATGGGAGCTACAAAGACACAAAAAAACCACTAACAAGAATGTTTTGCATGCAAGGAGCGAGGGATTGAAATGACTTCAAATGAAAGATCTTCCTTTGTAGCAGAAAGTGAGAAAATTTATTTTGCCCAAACACAAATGATACATTTGTAAAATAACTGTATAAATCTCCATCTTATCAAAATAAAATAGCAGCAACATACTATATCATATTAACATACAACCTGTTCAAACAGGATAGTATGTATTCGTCTTTACAGAGGATGATAATTAGGTGTGCCCATGTTTTCCAAGTCACACTCGCTCCGATGATGACACAGTAACTAAAACTGCAGTGTTCCTCACTCATGTAAATAAAACTAAAGCAATAGCATTTCCCCTCAGGAATTTGCAACCTTTGTATGCCTCGTCAGTGGTGCATATGCTCCTGTATATGGTAGGGCCTTATAGTTTAAAGCAATGTAAGGGTACCAATTAACACAATGGTTATCATTTCATGAAACATGCACCACATAACAACACATGTCCAAACTGCCTACTCTTTGTGTCTCACTTTGAAGGGAATTCATTGGGATTTATTGTATTATTTAGCATGTCAGGACCGTTACAGAGGTAGCAGACAGACACGGGTTTTCAGCTGCAGTGGGCTGCCCATATGGTTGCAATCAGAAAACAGTAGCAGGACCTGGAATTATTGTCCAGCTATATAACCAACCTGGACAGTAAAATTCTGTTGTAGCTGATCACACAAGGTGGGCTTTAAGGACCCATAGTTATGTCATACAGTATCTGATGGCTACTTAACCTTTACCTTTGGAAACCAGCCCACATTCACTTATGTCCACAATCAAATGAAGAGAAAACAGATAGAGGTATGGATATAGAATAATCAACTATTTGTATTTTCAGAATGTAAAAAGAGAATCAAAAACTAGAATTTAGCTTCTGTATTCATGGACTACTTTCAACTGTAGAATGTCATATATAAAACACACACACAATTCATATATGAATTTATAAACAAAACGTAAAAATTGACTAATCCCAAACATTTGAGTGTAGAACATAGAAAACAGAAAATGTTGAAATGAAGACTTTTTACTATTTCATGACAAATACTAGCTCATCTTTGATGGAAGCAACACCTCTCAAAAATGCAAGTGTTACTAAATACAAACCACTGGGGGATTAATTAGGTTAACGAGGAGCAGGTCATTACATTTTATAGGTACAAAAAGAGCCCCTCAGAGAGACAGAGTCTCTCAGAACAATCTAAATCTGAAAAAGGAAGCAAAAAAAAAACAGCGTTTACAAATTCCAAATGTAAGAATATTGCTCCTCAAATAAAATTACAAAGACATTGGATACATCATTATCTTCGGCACGTAATATAAAATAAATTTAGAGTCATCTCTGTGCATAAGAGACATGGCTTAAAATTAGTATTGGACTGAGATCTTCAAGCCCTCAGGCAGCTCAGGCAGGCTTTGTTCAAAAGCTTGCATCTCATATGTTATTTGGATGGGACAGTGGCTATGGAACTGGCCAAATGTCTCACTTTCAACATTTGAACATTTGATAAACAAAATATTGATTCATGAGAATGCAAATCATTGCTCTCTGTTTTTAATTCACACTCTACACAGTGCTCCAACCTTTTTGGAATTAGGGATGTATTTATTTATCAATTTTGTTAATAGAACAAACACTGGAAGACATGGCTGCAATGGCTAAATAAAAAGAAGTGAGTGAGTTCTAGATACAATATGTAAATGTTCAGTGTTTCTAATGTAGTGACAGCAGAAAAAAACAAAGATTGCAACCAAATGAATATCCTCACCTCTATGGTACGACAAACCTGCTTGGTTTGTCCCTTCTGGGCTACTGGAGTAACATGGCAAAGGGACAAGGAACTCTTCTAAGTTTATGAAAAAACTACAATTTACTGTAATGGGATTCTACTTTTAATTAAAAAAAACAAAACAAAGTTTTGAAAATATACTACATTTCTTCAGACAATTCCCCCAAAAATGTTACACACCAGAACTTCAAAAAATGAGCCATAATGTTAAAAACTGAATGTTTGTATGCATCCTCAAGGACAAATCTTGCATTGCTCAAAGGATACTTACTTAGATTAAATTAAATGTTGCAAAAAAACAAATGAACAAAATAAATGATGAATAACATGTGATAAATAGACATCAAAAACTAAAACTTGTGGATTTGCCTCCATAAATTGAATCAAATATAGTATATTTATTTTGTATGAAATATAAACACAAAATGCTAATATTGCATCATTTATTTATATTTTGACATAGTTTAATAGATGATGCTATAACATTTTAAATACATACAGTGGATGGTTGCACAAAAAGCAGCTTAACACTTCACATATAGGTGGTGTGAATATTTAAGTGCTGTTACAACAATGTAATGCTATTACTTTCCAGTCCAATGAAGACAAAGATTAGCACGTAAACCTTGTGATGAAGTTGGTTGATGAAAATAATAAAACATATGGTGAAAACTTCAATTCAACAATATTGCTTGTAGGGGTATAAAGTGTGTCCACTAGTTCAAGAAACTTTCACAATAGTAGGTGCTGAGAGACCTTTGGCTGGTAAAATTCTTTCTGTTGCCTCCCTTCAGGCTGTCAGCGGCTCATAAATTACTGCTCAGAGATGTTGATGTCTTTGTTTGCCCAACACTGTGTGAAAGAACGATCTGGAAAGGGGAAGTAGTGGGGAAGTTTTGGTTTATATTTATCATTTCTGGGGAGAAGAGGAGAAGACTACAAAATAAAATATGCACAGTAAGCCTGGTCTGTGAAAGGATGCTGGCGAGTCATACTTGGAATATTGCACTGGCCAACTACAGGTTTTCTCCGCACTCTTCCTCAGATCCATTTGTCCATCAGTGCACCCAGAGGACAAACTATTTACCAAAGAAGCCCAGCTAACCACCCACTAACTATGAGGCAGTTTTTTCTTTTTTTTTTCCCCCTAGACATGACCCTGTTTTTCTGTCTTTCAATCCAACAATCCAGCACCTGTGGAAAGTAACTTCAAAATACAATAAGAAAGAAACTAAAATAGATGTATGATATGCAATTTAAACAATCATACTGTGATTGATTACAGTGACACTGGCTAAGGGAATAAGGAAAACCTGGGATTTTGCACATCACTAGACACCATGTAAATTATGATTATTGCCCCAGAAAAAGAAGAAATATTTCAGACTTTGTATACGAATTCAGCGAAGTGGAAGTTTTTATTTAAAATCAAGTGTCTCAATTGCAGAAAGCGTGCTCTTGTGTCAATCCTGTTTCTGTGAAATATGTCGATAGCCCTGGTTCCAACAACCCATGGTACACCAGCCAATTTGAGAGCAAGCTTGTATTGGTGTTTAGAGGTTGAAACTCTAGCTTAAGGAATACACCATACACAAGCTCACACTATTTACATGGCAATATAGTTTAAATCTAATGTGTTTTCTTGAAGGGAAAGTGACAAATTGTTGAATACAAAATCTTTACTTTAGTACAGGAATGTTTGGAGCAATTCATAAAAGCTTGCAAAGATGCAACTACACACTGCATTTACAGAAATCACCACACATACCGTGTATATATGCGTAAACCCCTATCAGCACATTACAACACTGGTTCCACATTGTGGTTTCATAGCTGACGAGCTGGGTTTGACTTTCTTTGAATAGGCCTCAGCAAGCACAAAGTCTGCCAACAGGACCAAAGATCACAGCTTGGTTCCTGTCTCTTCTGGGAACAGTGACCACTAAAATGTATTTGTCTGTTTTTTGTTTTTTTTTAATTAATGCTTTGTCTTCTTGATCTCACTTGAAGTGACTTGAAAGTGTTGAGGGTCCTGCCCTTGTGACACAGGAGATGAATCTGGGCTGAGATAACTCCGCTCTCAATGTGTGAACAAACGGTTTACATAGAGGACCACTAGTAGGGTAATGCGTAAGCTAAAAGCACCAAGCTATGAAACGTGTAGCCCAATATCAATAAATAAGAAAACAAAAAAGGGAATAAGGAGCAGGAGGAGATGGGCATCTCTCAAGAAAGCTTTATCCTCTCCACCAGATTTTCTTTTGTACCACTAGGAGGGAGTGTAATCTATTTTCTTTGCAACTTTAATTCACTGAAAAGACTACTCACATGTCATTTCCACTTTTAATTTAACAAATGAAGACTCTTGACTGAGCTAATAGCTTTTCCTCAAGGGCATAATTCAATCTGCGACATCAACCATCAAAGTCCTGTTGCATTACTACGTCCGGAGCTAACGTGAGGCGCCTCTGGGAGGGTGGGGGTTGGGGTGGAGTAGTGGCAGCTTCCATTTATTTTCAGAGCCTTCACAGTAAACAAATATTGTAGAGCTCACTTGAGTTAACTGTCCAGTAACAAAGAGCTGTACGCCTTTTGCTGCACTGTTTCTTGGCTGTGGTTTAATCCTAACCAAAAAAGAAGATGGCATTAGCACTTGTTCAGAAAGGAAAAGAAAGACAAGGAGAGAGAGAAGGAGAGAAGGCAGTCATCTGGAGGACACATCCTTCAACGTTACATTTATTATTCTATTACATGTCTTGGAAAAGAGGCAGCCTTGAGACTCTGCTGAACATAGCGCACTAATGACAACCGCTGGAGAAGTGCAGTGAATATGCGTGTTAGAAAAGTAAATAGGACTTTTCTTTCACCTGTTTCTCTTCCTTATACGACACAGAATGCGCCTTACTCAATATGCACGTGTCTTATACCAGTTTTAGAGTAAGCAAAAAGCAAAAAGAAATTCCAAAATGGCATGTACAAAAGGAAAAGAAATTGATGACCATAACTCACATCTCAAGGCGGATGCTATTAGATAAACAATGCAGATTTGACAAGCTCAAATTTGAGCCCAAAGCAGGTATTCAAAGGGTCAGGATTCCAGTCATAATGACGTGTACCTTTAAAATGTATATGCTCATTAACAAATAAGGGCCTATATCAAGCAGGACGTGGATGAAGACAAAAGAAAAAGTTTCAATTAAAAAGTATGGGTGGCTGCCCACAACAAAAGATGAAACTCAAGACTTAGGGAAGGCACCACATGCTATTCATTTTCTAAAGTGAATGGAGTCAACAGGGAGGAGCTGAAAAGTAGCGAGCCAGGAAGAGAAAAGTTCACCACTCTGAGCCACTCAATCATCTCTCCATAAGTGACTCTGTCATAATGGGGCTTCTTTTAAAAGCTTGGAAGCATCAGATTTCACGAGGAAGTGTTGACATAAGACTTGGCTTCAGCCCACTGCAGAACAAAAAAATGAAATCTCCTTAACAGGCAGATGTGATGGCCTCTAACACTTGATTATCAGAGCCAGGCTTTAAAAAGCAATCAACAATATGAGTTGTTCATTTTCTGAATATTAACCCTGAACATATTCTACTTTTGTTCAGATTATTTTTTTCAGTCTGATACTTCTTTTAAACACCTGTCCCTATTTTGTTTAACTTTTCCTATAATGCTTTTAAATATCTTAGAAAAAGAAGGATAAAGTTTCCATCTTTTATCTTGTGTCTAAAGCTTGGCTCATCTTTTTTCTTTTTTAACTAAGTGCAAGCAATCGATCTTCGTTGATCACAACATAATTATAGGAAAACAACTTGAGATAGATGGGTGATAAGGTAAGGTCAGATAAATCTTCATGGTCATTATCACTTTTTTATGAAAAAACAACTCATTTGGAGGTGCAGTCGACTTAGTGTGAGGCATAAGAGGTAGTAAAGACAAGAATAAAAAACATGGTAACTAACACAATTTTAAAACTTTCCTCACCTTAGCAAGTGGTTTGCTAAAAATCTAAATTAGGCGAGGTTTAGCAAAAAGTAAATAAGTGATTATACCGAAGAATCCTCTGAGTCATTATAACGCTCACTCGGATGTTTGGGCACTTACAATAAAGACAAACTATGAAACATGAACTTTGTAGTGTTTGCTGTGAGGTACGTTTTTACAATCTAATTTTAAAGTTTAGGTTATCTTTAATTCTTTGTGAAAAAAAAATACAATACCCATCTCTCTGTCAACCTTCATGTTTCTCTTTCATCGTTGACTGAAAAATGTCCACTCACATCACCATAACCACACAAGACACGGTTCAGAATAATACCAGAATATGATGAGGCAGAATTGCTGTCAGTAAACAAATGTAGCCAAACTGGCCTAAGAGAAAATATGACCAACATGTGTTTTACATGAAGGCATTATTCTTGGAAAAACATTGTGGAAGGTCTAAACAGAGAGAAAGACAGAGACAAGTGGACAACAGTGTCATTTTAAAGTGACTGACTCAAAGAAACCACACAGCAACCAGTTCAGAGGTACTAAGACATGACCCCTGAAGTAACACCAATGACTTTTTCAAAAAATGATTACGCATTACTCAAAATGTGAAACCATATCTAGCATGCAACATACTAACACACATACACATGGTGGCTGAAACATACTATGCTGAATGTGGAAAAAAAGGAATGACTCTGCCTAACTGCAGAATGTGCTAAAAAATACACAAGTAGACACATGAGAAGTAAAGGAGGATGTGAACTTTGGTGGAGTGTACAGTTGCATGCTGTTGAGGGAGCCAAGGAGGGGAGAGGCAAAACTCACCATGGAGTTTTAATGGCAAAACATCCCGCCCCAAAGAGGTAGGGTCTTCATGAGAGGGGCGTGGGGAAGGGTGAAGAGCATGGGGATACAGAGATAGACGGAAAAACTATTATTAAACTAGCGCACTTGACCAAACACACTTTTCACATTACATACTTTTTGACGAGTCTGTTTAAGTGCACAGCACATTTGAGGCAGGAAACTGAATGTCTGTGTGCCAAGATGGATTTGAAAACCTGTGGGATAGCTTGATGATTCATCTCCTCAAGCTGCTTTGTAAAGTGTGATACCATATTCTTGGCAGATGCAGCATGTCCACAGACTAAGATTGTGTTTTTTTGTTTTTTCCCCCCCTCTGACATCTGTCATGTTTTTTACGCCCTTAACTTTAAAGGAATTGGGTTGATGTGCAGACATATGTACACGTGTAGGTCTGAACCTACCATGTAAATGCAGCCAGAAAAAATTATGGGAAACAGCTGACTGTTGAGATTGAGAATGAGTATGAAGAGTTTATCCAATTTGTATAACAACTGGAGACACCCGTAAAACTAACAAAACTCAGGCATTGTTAAGAAAAGAAGTTGTGTGTTTGCATGCAGCTTCTTTTTTTAGTGCAAATGTGTATTTATGGCAGTGCATTGTACATTGAATGTGCATGCCTGTTTGGAAGCTTGGGTGTGGGCAAATGTGTATCCACTGTGATTATGTTAACAAGTATGCAGTTTGTCTGTGTATACAAGTGTGTCCAAGAGTCATCCAGAGTGTAGTGTCTTTTTCAGGGTTCATTTCTGTCTATCTGTCAGTCTGTGCGTGTTTCTAGTGTTTACAAGACATTAGGAGTGGGAGTGTGTTCCTGTGTTTATTCTGCACGTCCAGAGATAGTGACAGAGCTCCGTAAACAGTTTACAGTAAATAAGCCTTTTCCCCACAGCAATAAAGGTCCAATGAGACTGAACTCTGTCCCTGCAAGCCAACCTCCCCCAGTCATGAAAAACAGAATCTCCAGCCAACCAAAGCACTCTGCAGCACTTCTTTATTTTATCGCTCTCACCGCATCCGCCTGGGCCCTCCCAACGATAGCACACAGTATCCAATTAGTCTTGGTACATGGATATGTAGAAAAATGTTCCTCCGGGAGACAGGGAGCAACAATTTGCCCCGGAATGTCTTACTCCTGGAGAGCAAGTTGACAAATGAACACACTGGTTGGTGTAATGGAGGCCCCGGGTAAACTACCACTTATCAAAGAGCTGCAGAGGGGGGTTGGATGGCCTCTACCAGTTACCCTCCGCTGAGCCTATTGAACCTGCTGAGCCCCCATTTTGGGCCTCCAACTGAGTAAATGGGTAGATACCAAAGGGAGAGTGATGAAGGGTGGGGTGAGATCTACGTGGGTGTAGCAAAGGTCTACGTGTAGCAAAGGTCAAACAGAATTTGGGCTTACCCCCTAAACCCTTGATATACTATGAACACATCTAGTAATAGAACAAAACTGACAATAATGTTGTATATCAGCAAATTTTTGTTCTTTTAAAAACTCTTTGCAATGTAGACATACTAACTGAGTGGCGAAAGTTGATGAGCCACACCAGTATGTCACTGTCAAATGCTTCCTCTGTGACCAGCTACCCTGATTCTTCCATTCTGAGTCATGACAACAGAAGGCTCATTTCTGCTTTTGTGAACACTGTCAGCAGCAACTTCTCTGCTTGACCTGAATGCAGTATGGACAAATAATTTATAAGATAAATAAGCATAAGATAGAAATTTGGGCACCCCCAAAATTGAACAGTGTAACATTTAGATATCAGTCCTACTGTAATACAAATACGATAAATTTCAGGGACAACAAACCCAAAACCTATACTTTAGCAAACCAATATGTCAAAATTGCACACCTTTGAATACAACAAAGGCATGAGGCCACTGGGAAAATTGTCCACCATGTTGAGCTGGCAGTAAACAGTTTAGATCCCAGTGTAGAAAAAGACAGACCAGTTACAGTATGTGACGCATTACCTGACCTGATTTGATGAAAAAGAATCCCACACAGGTCATCAGCAAGACACTTGTTGGGTCAGTAGAGAAAAAAACGACTGTAAGACAGTGGAGTGGGTGTGTAACTGAGTGGAGGCAAAGAGAAAGAGTGAGTGTAATCGACCTGCATGGGCGATGACCCCACTCCCAGAGAATAATCGTTCACACATTCATCTCCCAACCCAATGGCCCTAATAGCAGCTTCGCCTGAACCATTAAAAAGGGAGGGAAGTGAGGAGATTTGTGAAATGATTTAGCCTTGCTGCCACGTGGTGCTGGGCATTGCATTCTTAAAGCGGCTTTATCGCTCCGGTCTCTGTGAGGCTCTACATGACAATGGCTCAGCGCTGTGCCGGCTCTTACACACGTATTATTGTAAGCTGAGGGCACATCTGTGACAGGTCACAGGGTCTCATTTGTTCTGTTGCTGTTGTCTTTCTTGTTACCCCGCCTGGACTTGATCTGCATTCTTTGAAAATATTAACAGTGGGATTTGGTCAATGGTGGTGTTTTATTTTGCGTGTGAAAATCTCTACATTTGGATTTTCATTTGTCTGTGTTAAAGTCAGACGGTGTTAAGATGGGATAAGTGTGCATCACTTTGTCTGCTTGCAAATCCCAAATTTGACCCCCATAGGCACATTGACTTTGGTGAGCATAGGGGCAAGAGAAACGTCTTGTCAATATTCCTCTCACCAAGAGAGAATACTGAGATTGTGTGACCAGTGCATTTAGGATTCACTTAATCTGAGTCTAACTCAGCCAAATTTGGCTGACAGCAAACAAGAGCCTGGGTCAGAGCTGGGACACCTACTCTTGTTCAAGATTCCCAAGAGACTTGGAAAACTAGCAGAAGCTTGGCTTCATTCCTCCACTCCCTGACCTGGCCTCATCTCTTGGAGGGTTATCAGGCAGATGCTGAGCAACATCCGATTCTACATTCCCCCTTGTATTGGGGGTGAGCGTAAAAAATAAATTAGGAGACAAGAGAGCTCTGCGTGAACTTGTGGAAGTTTTCTTTGATGTTTACCGCCGAATGCCTATGAGGATAAACAGCAGCATCTTTAGCACACTGGTGGTCTTAAGGAGCACCACTGTCTATAAAGGCATCCTTGCAGTCCCGCAGGGCCTGGTCACATAAAAAACAGCAAAGGTTTCATCAATGTGTGCACTTATTGGTGTTTGTGTGTCATGACACAGTGCATACAAAGACAGCCTGGTTGGGAATATAGGTTAAGCAGCTAGTGTGTCCCTCTACTGGTCTGCCAACAGGGATCTGCTCATACAGGTGTAAATACAGCTGCTGGACACTACTCTCTCTCACACACACACAGGGAAAAATACACAAACAGACAGACAGATAGACAGATGGTGCTGGGGAACTCCTGTGCAAGTATAGCGTAAAAGCATATGATATCACCCCCCACTCTAGGGGCCAAACCTGCTTGCTACCTCACTCTTTGTGTTTGTGTGTTGGTGAGGTGTATTGGTTTAGCCATGTACATGCTGGAGCAGGCTGTTTGCACATGGCAGGAGCTGGCTGCACAGCTGCATGTCCTGATGCATTAATACTGATGTGTCCTCTGAACTGAATAGAAGGATGAAGCAACGCTGGGGCAGTCTACCAGATTTTGATAATGCCCCAAAGATCCAATGCAGCTGTGGAAAGTGTTTGATGATCAGGCAGAGTAGGTGAAAATTTTGGACAATTTCAACCCATTTCACAGAGAAAGAGGAGGTTGTTCACATTCTAAACACAGGAAGAGTGCAACCTAAAAAAAAAAACACACACCCACTGGAGCGCAGAACAGTCATCGCCACAATATGCAACCAAAGGGTGAAACTGTATAGTCTATGTGTGAAAAATGATCAAATGGTCTGTAACCATCTAAAAAGATCAGATCACACCATTTTAGCATCAAATGCTGTTAATCCATATGTTAGGAGGCTACTGTCGTTGGCTAAAGTATATGCAAATATTACACTTCATAGCCTTTGTTAACTTTGAGATTTCTGTTTTCAAAAAACAGTTGGTGTGGAGGTTAGCATCAAGTTAGAAAGCATTGAAAAATGAACATACCGATTTTGGTCTTCTTACAAAAGACAAAAAGAAGATGCTGGGATTTACACCATTATAATAAAATATTTTATAGACAGTTTTATTTTTGTGATTTAACATAAATATGAACACAAACAGCACCAATCGCTAGCAGCATATCTGTACATGTTATATTTGGTCATGATGTTCCTGATTTAAGCAGCAATTCTTCAAATTAACAACAAAGAAATTTAGTTTAGTTAACTTTAAGTTACAGGATCAAACAGTGAATTAAGTACGTGTTTTTAAAGCCTGCCTACATTTGTTTAAGTACTGACCACATCAATACCAGTACAAATAAAAAGTAAACTATCCCAATAATTATGCTGATAAAAGTGTTTATTACTGTTTAACAGCATAAATTAATGAAACTACACTGCAGTGATGAATGACTTCAAAATAAAAACAAAAGCAAAGCAGTGACAGCAATGCATAATTTGCACTTACAATAAATAACCTATAAAAGTAACCACAGATGAAAGTGTCTCATATAGGATAACAATACTAAAAACACTACATTAAAATTAAGAAAGAGACCAATCAGAAGAGACACAATACCAATAAAACAGCAAGCTGGAGATGAAAATCTGTTCGGGCATTAATATTAATGAAATAACCAGAAATGAAAGTGTAAACCCCGACTTTGTATGCCACTAAATGTTAACATACAAATGCTAACACTGCAGCAGACCATATGCAAGAACCATTTTTAAATAGCAAATGAACTTTGCAGGTTATCTTAATGATTTGTAAAATGGCCCAATGCTGTTTATGCTGACCGCAGGATCAGGACTTTATTTTCATCCTCAAAGCTCACTTATCAAATAACACAGGAAAATAAATCCCTCACCATCTGTTTGAATCATTATAGCATTTCCCATTCAAACAGGGCATGAAAATTACATTTAAATGAAAATATTAAAATCTGCCCATATTTGTAGAGCCACCTGTACTGTATGTAAATGCAGTTAGCTAAGGCCTGTAGTTGCTGAAGGTCTTAAAACTACATAATTTCAATGCATGGCAAAGATCCAAAAAAAAAAAAAACAGGTGAATGAGAGCAGGCCTGTTCAACTTTCACGACTAACCTGTTACAAAATGACTAATATTACTCAGAATTATTGGATGCCTCTTTCTTATTGCTTTAATTTCTTTTTAAAATTTTCATCCATGATATGTTTTATCTGCCTTCAAATTAGCCCACAGGATGAGATTGCACGTATGTTGTGCTTCATTACCCTATGCAAAAAAACTGGTGACCTGAGACAAAAGTCCATGAGCATCAACTGGATGTGTGAGGAAAAGCTTTGGACTACAATGGGCTAGTGCTCACGCAATACAATGTTTTTATGATGTGACCGATGGGCAGAGAAGCTAAATTACTGGATGATGCTAAAGCGTGATCTAAACTTTCCTTTCACATGGCCAAATTGTAAATTTAGCAGAAGTTGTTTGATAGCCAGCAATTCTTTGAATTTTAACTTCTTGGAGACAGTATATATTAAAGGTTTGTGTGTTCAGTGATAAACTAGAGTGGTTCTTTTTTTCTTTAAAAATTCTCAGAGGATATGTTTTCCATGAATACATGTATCGAGTTCATATTATAAATGTTTCTGTGTAGAGAACAAGCAGCGAAAGTTAAAGGAAGAAGGGCTGGTAGAATACAGAAGGAAAGCGAGCTGCTCTGAAAAATCTCAGATTTACTGAAACTGAAAACTGAAAAAAATGTATTTCCTCGCTTCCAAATTCAAACTTTCATTTCCTCATTCTATTTAGCATTTTTTCTCCAAGTAGCACATGAAATGGTTTCCCATCCACAAAAGCCATACAAATGAGTTTTAACAGGATCTACATGCATTAAAAAAAATTAGTTCATGTAAGATACTAACTAGATCAATATGAAAATATCAAATAATATTTATATCAAATATCATATCATATCAAACATAATTACGCTACTTCTTCTTCACTTTACATAGCATCTGAGCAATGTCTGAGAATAAAACAATGTCTTTTCTAAAGAGTTCAAATTGACCGGTTTACTAAGGTTATGGATTGCTTACAATTAGTAAGAAGAAGGTTAAATTAAATATTAACTCATACAAGTACAACTGTAGATCACTAAAAGAAGATTACAAGGTAAAACACTAGTTCCAGGTGCTGGATTTTGTGGGATTAACTTTGAGTTTATCCTATGCTGTATTACTGCTTGCATTCTATCCACTGGAG